>NW_026940223.1:67500-97469 GCF_032062105.1 Saccostrea cuccullata
GAAATACAGCTTATGAGAGAACATAACTGTTGATCATTTTAATTTCGATAAGTCATCAGTATTTTACCATTTCTTGGCAACTTCAAAGGGGGGGGGGGGGGGGGGCAAAGGCTTCTTGACCACCTCTGACAAAACAACCTCGACTGTGTTCTACATGTGTACAAGAGACCTCTCTTTGAATGTCACGGTCGGTTAAACTCAGTCATAGATTTTTAATTGTAGGTAAGATTTATTCATCAAATAAAAATCATCTACATTGTAGGTAAACAAAAAGCAACCTGTTATTTTCTAACACAATATGAGACTACAAGTAACTAGAATTCATGTTTATTTTTTAAACACATTTTTTCATTATAGATGAGTATATTAGGAAAAGTTCTGCATGAGTAATACGTATCATAGATAAAATAACTAAAAGAAAAAAACTGTGACATATTGTCAAGAACCAATCAGATAGTGCGTTGTATTAGCATATTATAATGATCGAGGTATAAGATAGCGATATAAAAAAAAAATATAGAAGGTAAAGAGGTAAAATTTACCCTGTCTATCAAATAGTATAATAAAGAATAATAAAGAAAGGAAGTGGCTACGATTTTTATTAAAGTTTAATGTCCCATGAGGAATTATATTCCCAAAAAGTAAGACAAGAGTTTTCAAGGCAATTGAACACTCCATTATTTCAGTTTGTTCACTAACATGTTCATAAACGTAAAAACTATAAGAAATGTGAAAACTTAACTATGTATTTCATATTTCAATATAACTGTACCTCGATCTATATTGAGAAATTCAATGTATTTAACTTCATGAAAAGATGTACACATTTGACTTTTATTTATACCCCCCCCCCCCCCAAAAAAAAACAAGAAAATCCTGTTTATATGACTTTTCGCTCTTAATTTTCACACAAATGCATAAAATAAAGGTAAAATAGCATATCTTGTATCGATTAAAATGCAACTAAAAAAATTACTGTGTCTTTGAATAAAAATTTCATGCTAAATTGACATAAAACCAGAAGTCTCTGTTGAGACTGTAGCTCTACTGGTTTGTGCTTATAACAAAGGATGAGAAAAGAAGCCATTGCTATTAGACCAAAACTGTAGAAGGAGTAGCGTTTTAAAGGAATTTCACACATTTCTATTTTTAATAACAATGGCAACACTTTCATCAAAATCAAAAACTGATGAACTACTCTATATATCTTAGAGTAGTCTACTTGTGTGCCAAGTTATATTGCAATCAGACCAAAACTGTAGGAGGAGTAGCGTTTTAAAGGAATTTCACAGGAAATTCTATTTTTAGTAACCATGGCAACACCGTTCATCAAAATCAAAATCTGAAGCACTATTCTATGTATAATAGTGTAGACTACTTGTGTGCCAAGTTATATTGAAATCAGATCAAAATTATAGGAGGAGTAGAGTTTTAAAGGAATTTCACAGAAAATTCTATTTTTATTAACCATGACAACACCATTCACTGAAATCAAAAATGGATGCACTATTTTATGCATCTTTATGTAGTCTACTTGTGTGCCAAGTCATATTGAAATCAGATCAAAATTGTAGGAGGAGTAATGTTTTAAAGGAATTCCACAAAAAAATTCTATTTTTAGTAACCATGACAACATCGTTCATCGAAATCAAAATCCGATGCACTATTTTATGTATCTTTGTGTAGTCTACTTTTGTGCCAAGTTATATCGAAATCAGATCAAAACTGTAGGAGGAGTAGCATTTTAAAGGAATTTCACAGGAAATTCTATTTTTAGTAACCATGGCAACACTGTTCATCGAAATCAAAAACCGATGCACTATTTTATGTATCTTAGTGTAGTCTACTTGTGTGCCAAGTTATATTGAAATCAGATCAAAATTGTAGGAGGAGTAGCGTTTAAAAGGAATTTCACAGAAAATTCTATTTTAGTAACCATGGCAACACCATTAATCGAAATCAAAAACCGATGCAATATTTTATGTATCTTTGTGTAGTCTACTTTTGTGCCAAGTTATACTGAAATCAGATCAAAACTGTAGGAGGAGTAGCATTTTAAAGGAATTTCACAGAAAATTCTATTTTTAGTAACCATGGCAACACCGGTCATCGAAATAAAAATCCGATGCACCATTTCATGTATCTTTGTGTAGTCTACTTTTGTGCCAAGTTATATTGAAATCAGATCAAAATTGTAGGAGGAGTAGCGTTTTAAAGGAATTTCACAGAAAATTCTATTTTTAGTAACCATGGCAACACCATTCATCGAAATCAAAAACCGATGCAATATTTTATGTATCTTTGTGTAGTCTACTTGTGTGCCAAGTTATACTGAAATCAGATCAAAACTGTAGGAGAAGTAGCATTTTAAAGGAATTTCACAGAAAATTCTATTTTTAGTAACCATGGCAACACCGGTCATCGAAATAAAAATCCGATGCATTATTTTATGTATCTTTGTGTAGTCTACTTGTGTGCCAAGTTATATTAAAATCAGACCAAAACTGTAGGAGGAGTAGCGTTTTGAAAAATTGTTTACAGACAGACGGACAGCTAGACAGACAGACGGACGGACGACGGACGCATCACTATCGCATAAGCTCTTCTGGTCTCTGACCAGTAGAGCTAAAAAGATACTCACCTTCAATTAGCTATTTTCAAACTGTTTTCCCGTGGGTATTTATTTAATCTTATTTTATTTTCTTCTTTATAATAACGTTGGTATTCTATTATGGCAGAGATATACAATTACAGTGATTTTTTTAGGGCCGAAATTCGGCCCCAGTCCCAATTGAAAATATGTCAGTATTTTCCCAAGATGTAGTAAAAGTTTTCCCAAAGAAAAACTTACAAAAATTGTGATAAAATTCAGTTTGTTTATTGCATGTTTTTCAGTGAAGTTCAAGCAGGTTTTGTTGTTCAGCCATGTTGGATTTTCTTTATTAGATAATTCATACAACTATTGTTCTTGATGCAAGTAATTAGATAATTCATACCAAAAATAGTCATGTTTTTGTTATAACAATTGTTTGTTAAAGTAATACAAGGACAAAAACAAAGCTTTTTGACAATGCTTTAAAAGTGACTGGGTTTTCAGGGAGATTCCCAATTTAGCCTTATTGACGCTGAAATTCCCAATTCTGAGGGCCCCAGCCCCCAGTCCCAAAGTAGTGAAAAAAAACACTTAATTATGACTCGCTTATACTGTACTCTCTAACTGTTAGGAATAATTTATTTTTCACGTGAAAGGGACACCATACATTTTTTAGTAAAAATACATAACACGGCGTTAGTCGTTTAATTTCTTTAAAATTTCACGTTTTGTGAATAGTGCACAAATTAGAAAATTAAGTATACGGAATACTTTAATCATGTTAATGGGAAATAAAGATAAACGAATAGTAGTTATTTGTTTTTAGAAATTATATTGAAAAATAATAACACCATTGTGTCCTTTTTGTTACCCCAGCAGTGTTTGTCCTGTGATTTTAAACTTATCTGACAACCGTATGAATTAGATTTAATAAAAATAAATCCACTAGATACTGATGTACAAGTAACAGTTACTGGCATAATGCGCCGTTGCTGTCACGTCGCGCACGGTGTTGGTACATACCGACGTTACGTCAAAATAACGTTAAAAAGTCATAACGTTGTTATAATGTATTGAACCTCATTCATGCAGATTTTAGATCTTTAAATGAATTTTATTTTTCAAATGTATAAAAAAAATAATATTTTAAGATTTTAGATGTTTATTAATAAATCTTAATAATAAAGATTTTAATTACTGAAATGCCAAAGGCACTCAGTGAATATTCCTCTTTCTTTTTTTCTCCCTTGTCTGTCTTATAAGGATAAGTAGTATTCCCTTTCAACCTACTTCAATTTTTTTTATTCCCTGTCGGGATCCGGGTTAGAATAGGTCTCAGTACCCCTTGCTTGTCGTAAAAGGCGACTAAATGGGGCGGTCCTTTGGATGAGACCGTATAAACCGATGCCCCTTGTCACAGCAGGTGTGGCACGATACAGATCCCTCCCCGCTCAATGGCCCTGAGAGCCGAGCACAGGCCTAAATTTGCAGCCCTTCACCGGCAATGGTGACGTCTCCATATCAGTGAAATATTCTGGAGAGGGACGTTAAACAGTATACAATCAGTCAATCAATTTTTTTTTCAGTTAGGTCATTACAAGTCTTTTATTTCTATATAGCGTCCGCATGCGCTTTGGGTGTATAGAGAAAAAATGAGAGTTAAAATTTTTATACTTCCTACGTTTCAATGGAACTGGTGTCATTTTGAATTAAAAAAAATAAGTATCAATTTAGTATATTGAGGGAATGAAAAAAGGAGGGATGGAGACGTTTCACCGTTATTGCAAATCTGGTTTATCACGAAAATTCTAAAATCTTTTTACTATTTTTGGTGAAAGAAGGGGGGGGGGAGGGGGGGGGGCTCTCACAATGCATACTTCGTTCAGTAGGGTATTTTTTGTGGAACGATATCATTTTGGGGTTTTCATTATAATTTTTTCCTTTGGTATTTGTACGCATGATGATTAAGTGTAATAAATATAATTTGTGAAAAAATCTCCAACAAGCCCCGGGGTTCACAGTATATCAGGGATGGGGTGGGGGTGGTTCCTGCATGTCCACAAGTAGTTGTGAGCTGATACTACAGACCTGCATGAAAAAAGCCACGATGATAATAATTTGACGCTCCCGACGTCATATGTACGCATTGCGTAAAATGACGTTTTTCGAACCTGTGACAAAATGGCTACACTTTTATTGATGCTTGCATTTATTTCATGTAAACCATTACTGTAACTGTAAAGATTGTGTAATTAGTAAATGCAGCATTAAATGTTCTTTCAAGCTACATCAATAATTGCTGTATATCTAGAATCATTTTATATATTTTTGATATTTTACTGAGACATATTCAGTAACATTACAATTTACAGTGACTCGTGCGTGCATAACAAAATGGCTACACTTAAGAAAGCCTTCCTAATATTTATGTTGGAAAAGTAATATAAAATGTATCAATTCAATTAATCTAAGAAATATATGTACTAAAAGATTATTCACCAAAATTAATATTTGTCTGGGATTTTGTCTGGTACATCTCCATTTCAGCTTATGTCAGTGTAAGGAAGCGATTTCTTACTGTTAGACATTTTACTTACGCACTGTATATCAGTCTAAATTCATGAAATTGATACAATGATGTTCAAAACTCAACAATATCTTAAAGAATGCATATATTTTATTGTACCCCCTAAATTTCATTTAATTCAGAGAATTGTAAGTGCATTTTTTCATACCTTTTAGTTGCGCAAACAATAATTGATGTAACGTCGGACACGGGAATTTCGCCGTAAATGACCAATACTGAGTAGCGCCTCATCATAGTTAAAATAATTTTAAATTATCTAAAAGAAAATTTTAAGAATTATTTATTACTTTAGATAACATAAATGATTTTATTTTTAATTTAAAGTAAATATGACATCGCGAAACCGCCAATTTCTTTGCGACATAAAGAGTTAGATATTATAGTACCAACACCGTGCGCAACGTCTTTAGTTTTTATAGAAAGTTGCACGGAATACCCGATTTCGCGGATTCAACGATACCCCAATATCGAGTATTATACGCGATTTCACGGATAATACCCGATTTCGAGTATTCTCTCCGACCTGTTAAAAGATTTGTGCCATCAATCAAAGTAGAGGTCATCCAGGATCCTATATCAGCTCAAGAATTTAACATCCTATCTAGTATCTACAGTGGACCCTCAGATATCCGGACGCCACCCGATATCCGGATGCTTCAGTATCCGGACAACTTTTCATCGAAACAGAATTTTTGAAATGTTATTTGTCTTGTTTAACTTGTAATTCAGATATCCGGACGCTTCACATATCCGGACAAATTGACTTCGAACCAAAGCGTCCGGATAAATGAGGTTTTATGCTCTTTTCCATATATTTAGAAAAAATGAGTCTGTGATGATTGCAGTACATGCTCTGTTTGTCCATCTTTTAACTTGCGTTCAGTAAAATGAATGTATACATCATAGGTATTAATTGAAGGTTGCTTTTGTCTATACTTAACAAGATTCTTAAAAGGGTTTGTAAAATTGCAAGGAAATTAATACATAAACAATTAAGATTAATATTTTTATTCATTAAATTTTGTTCTAACCAGGACCTAATATGCTCATATTTATAAGCATTTCTAAAAACTGATGAGTTCTGTACATAAAGTTACAGTGTACATGTATAATTATATCTACTGTAACAGTTTAAAACATGAGACTTGGAAGTTGCAAGGTTGTTCATTTAGTAGGAATGATAAGACCAGTTCAGTACTCTACTAAAATTGAAACCTTTCATAAATACATGTAGTTTTATTTTAAAATTGTTAACATTTATTATATTTTAATTTTCTTCTTTATTTTGATTTTATACAGTAGAAAATTTTGTTTTATTTAACCCTTTCAACACTGTAGACCGATACATCGGTCTGATAAAATTTTGTCTTGGAACACGGTAGACCGATACATCGGTCTCAGACACTAAACTGAAAGTCAAACGTTTATTCTTAGAAATAGAAAGTGTTCTCTGCGCAAAATCTTTCGCTATGAATTATGGGTAGAATGATGTAAACATCCGTTAACAAAAATGGCGGCCCACATGGCGAAAACCACGAAAAAATAAGGAAATTAGATGATTAGTAAAGAAAACGAAGAAGAAAGCAAAATGGCGGTAAACAACGAAATGTCCGATCTTTCTGGCGATGAAAGATTTAATAAAATCAGGGAATTAGACATTATAAATGTTTCTAAACAACAAATACATGAGTTATTAACAATGTTGTGAAATTTTGTCGGAGAAAGTTGACTTGGAATCGGAATATCAAGGCTCCTAAACAGAGGATGTTTTCCACGCGCCAGACTTCTTCCGATGTTCTGAAACACCCCGTTTTATTTATTGATAATTATGGACTTGCTTTTTGATAAATTCTGACATATTGCATATCATTTTACTCGGAAATAATTTCTCTTTTAAACGATGGTAAGAACATAATTGATTTTGAAACTTCATAGCAGCAAATTTATTAAATTATTGCATAAGATCCGTTCTAAAATGTAATTATGAATTTTATTAGTGTTTTTGACTTGATAAATAATTTTGTATATATATACGAGGGTTGTCCCGTAAAATCGTGGACAAGTTGTCTAGTTTGAAAAATAATCATCACTGCGTTCTGAAATTTTCACCACTTTTTAGTAGATAAATTATGAATATACATAGCAAATTTCAAATAGATATATGCATAGGTAAACAAATTGTGATATTTTATGTTATGCACTGTATCGCCCTACGGCGCACGGATGATAACGTCAAAGTGTCTAAACAGCTTCACGTTTCATCTTTGCTAAACTTAAAGTTGGATAAGCCCCACTTAAATTTAGAAATTTTATTGATTTACATATGTGAGTATCTATAACCAGTTAAGAAACCAATAAGGCACACTCATGCGATCTTCTGAATATTTATTAGCAAGTTACAGACAGTATTCTCACCATCATTCAACTAAAAGAGAATCTCACATCGACGGTCGACAGTGACAGTGTCCTTTGCTATAACAAATGGCAGTCTGTCCATATGTTTTGTACTATCTGGGGACTCGATCACGAAGACTTCACTAAGAAAACTTTCATTTCATTTATATACTAAAGATCTGGTGATATTTTTCATATTTTCTTTCTTCTGTATTCATTTAAAGTCTCTTAAGGCGTCATTACAACATCCTAATCTATCTGAACTGCTCTCCGGTGCGCCGTAACGTCATAAAAAGTCGCCATTTTTCGTGTATTGTGTTTATTACTTTCCCATTTCAAATGCTCGGGAAACTGCCAAAAATTAACCAAATGCCTTGAAATTTTTAAAAAGACGACAGAATTGATTAAGGAATGGAATTAGGATAATTTTCATCCTAATCTTATGTATTGAAAACTTTTCTTACGAATTAATTCTTATGTCTTCTCTAATATAACCTTGCTATTTTTACCGTGCGCCGTAGGACCGTACCTTGTGCACATTCAAGCAGAATAAAATCTTTATTTTTGAATATATATTATCAAAAACATTATGATTCACTTAAATATGATGAATAAACATTTACTGAAAATTTCAGCTTAGTGCGCCCATTACTTTTAGAGAAAAACGCTTTGTCCACGATTTTATGGGACAACCCTCGTAATTTATATCATTTAAAAGAGAAATGCCTCGCCTTTCTAATGGTGTGTCATTTATTGAAATATTCAAAGAAATAAAGAAGTTATAGTATTTTTTGTGACGGAAGGTGAAATGTTAAGTGATGCCCCAAGTAACTCAGTGTACCAGGGGTTGGTTGATAAAAGTTACTCAGTGTTGAAAGAGTTAAATTATTATTTCATGGATATCCAGGGGATATATCTGTCAGTCTGTAGCATTGCTTCTTTTTCCTTGTTCTTGACAAATATTTATGACAGTGTAACTTTATTTCATTTTGCAGAATTTGCCTTTTCTCTGAAATCAGTAGTACTCTGTAAACTCATTAAAGTATGAATTGATGTCACTTAGAATTTTATGTTTTTTGTTCTTACTTTCAGACATTCAATTTAGATTCTCAGACTAATTCAATGATTGATCTAATGTCCATGAAGTGTAGAAATAGGTTAGGCCATCTTTAAAAAAATGTTTGGTTGCCAGCCTCTCCCGACTGACTGACTAAAATGTCCAGACTCAAAACTTTTTTTTTCAATGCAGGACCGATTTTTTTCTTTTTCTTCCTCTTACCCCCTTAAAAAATATGTTGAAGATTTTCTCACCTACCAACCCAGTAATTTTAATCTGCTTCAAGAGAGGGCAAACAAACATTACTTTAAAGATAGCATTTCTACTTTTTGAAGTAAAAAAATCATTTAATAATTAAAAACAGCAGCTTCGTGGATGCAATGTTTACAACATTTCACTCAAAGAATGGCATACATGTATAATGACAAAGTCACCAGCCATAACTGAATACAGACATTTTCCTAAAAAGATGTCTAGAAATTAATACATGTACATGTTGGAATGACTAAATCAGCATGAGTTCAAATTCATAGCCTTTTAATTGGTTTAGATGCAAATATGTTCTGAGGTATGTTTATATACATATACTTCAAAAGGTGTTGCAGTATAATTCATGGACAATGATGATGGATGATAATTTCATCAGAATATTCATATGTAAAGATTGCCATAAACTTGAGTTCTTCCATGGAATACATTTTTATACCATCATGTATCACAGAAAGATTGTTATTTTGAATATTTATGGCCAATTTATGCCTAAAAACAATATAATAAATAACATTAGTCTGATGAGTACACCATGACAAAGTGATATCAATGTGTAGAAAAAGCCTGATTTTTATGTTCAAAACCCATAATATAACCCATGTTTCCATGGAAATAATATTGGGGACACACATATTTTTTTAGTTCAAGTTAATGAAAATGATCAAATTAATAACTTCATGGATTTTGATGGAATCGGTAGATATGGAAAATGTTGATTTTTATATTTTTGTTGCCATGACAACGGATTTACTTTATCAAGGAAAATGGAAAAAACTTCTTTTTTATCCTAATTTTCACATTTTTGATAACAGAAAATTAAAAGTTTAAATAATATAAGCATGAGTGTTACTAATTCAGGTCATTTTAATAATTTAAGTTTGATAATTTATAAAATAAATCAATTTTTTCAATGAAAATAATATTCTAGGTGAAATATGAAATAAGTTAAATTTGGCGTCTTTTATTCAAAAAATGGGACGGGCAATTTCTTTGAAAATCACATGAAATGATGAAGCTAATCTCCCTGAATAAAGGTATCATTTTTGAGTTTTATTGGGATGTAAAATGGGTTGGTCACGTGATCAAATCTCATAAAGCCCGAAGGGCTGGGCTTTATGGAAGATTTGATCATGTGCCAACCCGTTTTACATCCCAATAAAACTCAAAAAATGATACTTTATTACTTATATTTACATTTGAGACTTATTTATTACAAATAGTAAGGTACTTTAGTAAAGTTTCAAAACCATAAAGTTTTTTTTTTCAAAACTCAACGGTATATATTGAATGTGTTTATAACGTAGATCACTTATGACATCACTATCAAACTACGTAGATCGATTATGACTAAACAATCAATTTATGGTCACATGACGAACTTGTTTTACAGAGATGTAAAAACGCCTTGTTAAAATACTGTTAACCAAATTTTATTCACATGCAAGATATTTTCGAAAAGTTCGTGACAGCTTCGACATCGCGAATATTTCTAGCAGCAAACTGATACTAAACATGCTAAAAGTCTCTCTGTCTTTTTAAAACAGATTGAAAAAGGTCTGATCGTGAAAATGAATCATCGCCAACTAGTTTACTGCTTGTAAATAGCAAAATAAAGTCATCACATATAAAAGTTGGTTTACAGTAGTAAATGGAAATATTTATAATTAGCACACCGTCGTGCGAATAACTTAAGTTATTGGCATGACCGTCGTGCAGATAACATCGGTAATGCAGTCTATGCGAAAGTCACCAGACCATCGGTTTTTACCGGTTATATTTAGGATATTTAGGTCGGGTCGGTAAAAAATTTCAATATGTAGGACCAAATGTCCAATAAAAATAAGGCCAAATAAATCTAAATTAAGAGGTACACATGATCCAATTCCCTACAATTCCTTTATTTGAAGTGATCAAATCCTGTGAAGGCCGAAGGCCTTCTCAGAAGATTTGATCACGTACCGACCCACTTCAGTTCCCATTGAAGTTTATAAACTTGTTATTTATTACTTATATATACATTTGAGACAGACAATTGAATATTTTCGAATTTAAATTATTGCACTAACCGTCCGTCGTAGATTTTGAAAAATGACGCAGGGTGTAAATCGGCTTGCATGGCGGTTACGCTTCGAATTCATCAGGCTAAGGAATCTATTTCGAATGGAATATTTTGTGAAAGGCTACTTGTGATCAGTAATAGTGAACAGATTGTTTTCTGGGAATATTTTTATTCGTGAAAATTGATAATCGATGCTGAAAAGACACAAGAATTAAACACGTCCGAAGTTTGATGATAATAAGTTGGAGGAATTTCGGTCGCCGGAAAGGGATGGATGGATCCGATAGATTGAGACACTTGTCCGAGCCAGTTAATTTTCAATTTGATCAAAAACATTATACAATTTCAGTAACTAAAGGCATACTTATCGTAAAACACTTATAAACACGGAGACACTGGCGAAAGCTTTACATTGAAGGTTGAAGTACAAAAACGCCGAGGTGTTTAGCAGCTGTGCATAGCATGATTGCAATGATAATTTCCAACAGATTTATACATTTATCGTGAGTAGAATTTATAGATAAAACAAGAGGCCCAAGGGCCTTGAATCGCTCTTCTGATAAATTTAACAATCTATCACTTCTATTAGAAGCCTCCAACTCTATTAGTATCATAAGACCCAAAATGCATCAACTTACAAAGTTTGATAATATTTAGCCAGTTAAGACTGAAGATATTATAATGTAATTATAAAATACCATAAGTAGGTCACAGTGAATCTAAAGTAGGTCACCATGACCTACTTTTTGGTAAACATTCTCAAAACCCAAGATGCCTAAACTGACAAAATTTGCTGATTCTAAGCCAATAAGTACCTGAGATATTCAAATTTAGGTCACCGTGACCTACATCTTGTTGGACATTCAATGAAACAGTAAGATGCCTCAACTGACAAAGTTTGATGATTCCGAGCCAATAAGTACCAGATATAATTAAATATGGCCATAAAATGTCAAAAGTAGGTCAAAGTGACCTACTTTTTGGTTGACGTTCTCCGAAAACCCAAGGTGCCTAAATTGACAAAGTTTGATGATTCTAAGCTAAAAGTAAAACGTACCTGAAATATTCAAAAGTAGGTCACGGTGACCTACTTTTTGTTCGACATTCTCTGAAAACCCAAGATGCCTCAACTGACAAAGTTTGATGATTCTTAGCCAATAAGTGCCTGAGATACTTAAATATAGCCATAAAATGGTAAAAGTAGGTCACTGTGACCTACTTTTTGGTCGACAATCTCTGAAAACCAAAGATGCATCAACTGACAAAGATTGATGATTTTAGGTCAATAAGTACCAGAGATACTTAACGTAGGTTGCGGTTTGCAGGGCTTTGAAAACTGTTCGAAAACATACCATGAAAATTACCTATATGATTTCTCTACCTTTGATTTCCATACTCTGAAAATTTTATAAAATTCGTCTGCACTGTTTTTGTGTAATTGAATTCCAAAGATGCCATTGTTGTAGTAACAATTTTAACGGTATTCTATTGAATTGTATACTAGGAAAAACGTCGTTTTTGGCTAATTTTCAGATAAGGTTTGATTTTAAAAAATATCAATAACTTTTAAATCGTGCAGACGAATTTGATTATCCTTTGGTATTAAAAAATAGAGCTGATTTGAAATAAATCTATGTGAAAATATTAATATGTCTTCGGGTTCATTTTCTCGTAATTTAATTGTAGATAATTGCTTTTATATTGAAAAATGTAGCATTTTTAAGAACAACGTCATAAAATATCGCGACGTCACGCTTGACGTCGTGTATATCGATCCGGTATACGGAGCAAAAAAAAATTATACTGATTTTAAGAAAAAAGGAATTTCATGTCTATCTGCTTTCAAATGACCAGCATCATAGTGATTCAATAAGCTTAAAAGCTTAAAGAGAAAATTTTCTAATTTTCTCTTTAAGCTTTTTACGTCTAATATTATTGACAATTCTCGTAAAAGGCGAAAACCAAAAATCAGTCCTTTAGTTTCTTTTTTTTAAATATTTTCATTATGTGTTTAATTCTTACCGTTTGTTTACTTTTTGTTTAGTTTTCTTCATGCGCGGATTCTCGCTGGATTTTGCAAAATAAAAGTGACCTTGTATTCCCCTCTGGAAAATGCAGACCCCCCCTCCACCCACCCATCCCCGTTGAATCGCAGATCTGTGATCTAAGTTTGTTTGAAAAGTCGTAGGTATTAAGACAATTTAGAAGTCAAGGACTACCCCTGCGAGGTGGAATTCATAATTTCAGGAACTTTTATGAATCGTTCATGAACATTCATGATGTGTTCATGACTGGTTCATGACTGGTTCATAAAGATGGTTCATGAACTTTATTCATGAATATATTCATAAAATGTAGTTCATGAACAAATGATGAATATATATGAATATTGGTAATTTTTATTTTAAAGACAGAAAAAATGTAGAGTTCAAGGTATTATGAATGTTCATGAATTTTCATGAAGACTAAAATAATTGACAAAAATGATTGACAGAAAACACTCAATACTCTCATAATACAACTTTTGCATGCAGATGCAATTGTTGAACAAGCCCCTGGTATAATTTATAGTTAATAACATTCTTTCACCATCTGAAAAAATAAATCATGAAATCTCTAAGCATTTCGTGTTTTTATTTGATTTTAATTAAACAAACAGTGCATCACCATTGACAGCATTTTTTGTTTCAAATTCATTACTTGTGTTTCTTCATAATTTAAATTAAACAGTTAGGCCATAGTTTTTTTATTTTCTGTTTAACGGGAAGCGCCGACCCAATTTTTCAAAAATACCAAATAAAAATAAAAGAGGTCAATTTCACTTTTGTTTTTAAAATACCCGCCGACTGTGTCATTCATTGATGGTTTGAAATAAAATCGGGTTTGATGTACACCTAATTTCTAAAGAATCATGTAAACGTTTGACATAGCTTGTGTTAATCAAAGTCTTTTACGAGCGTCTTGCTGATTACGATGTCGTAACCAGTTTAAGGAACTAGTTTATCACACTTCGCGGGTTCTATCAAGTTATCAACAAGCAAGAATGTCAATTCAAGACATTTATAGACGGTAATTTAAATCCATTGATGATGAAAACGAGAAAGTTCTTGAAATGGGAGTTAAAGCATTGACAACCTGTTATACACCAGATGCATTTTGAACTGTGGAGCATGTGTCCTAATAGTTGGAGTAAGTAAGTTTTGAGACGTTGTCTTGTTATAAACTTCTGTTAAAATTTTACAGTGTTTGGCATTTTTATATAGGTTTGTTGTCTTTTAAAGATGTTTACATTCTAGATTTAATTTAATCACATATTGTACATAACAAGTTGAGGTAAAATTCGCGGCAAAATTTTATTTTACAATGAATCGTGTCTAACTATATCAGGGACATAAAATGATGATTAAAATATTTTAGATACGAGTCCATGTCTATTTGGTCGAATAAAATGAGGCTAGGATACCTACAGAATTACAAGAGTTGGTATAGAATACTGACAACTGAAGTGGCAGCTATATTGGAGTTGCACATATCCTGTGGAAAGGTCGGGATAGAAAGAAGTGTACAATTGAAAACTCTTAGTGCAAAATGGACATAGAACAATATTATAATTAATTTTTTAATCTAAGAAAAAACTCTTAAAATATTTGTATCTTCATGGAGAAAAGAAAATAATCTCATGTAAATAGTTGTTTTTTCTACTTTCTGCCATTTACTACATGTATTTGATTAGCTAATAAAGTATCATAAAGGATTTTTTTTTTTGCAGTTTGATTTCTTGGCAGAGACCCAACCATTTGTGAAGAGTTCAGAAGACTTCCATGATGACTTTGTTGTTGTTCATCAAAAAGTTTAGCTGACAAATTTCCATTCGGAACCTCAAGAATGTGTTATCCCTTTATACCAACATAGCATTGTCAAGTTAGCTATCAACCCCATTGCTTTTTTTTTAACTTCTGTTAAATCATAATATACACATAGCTTAAAACATTTCTCATCATGACTTTTATAAATTTTATACAATAGATAGATGATCACTTGAAGACCTGTGTAGAATTTTAAGCAGTGTAGTTTTTCCTGTCATCTATCCAGCATTATTGTTGCTGTATAACAAATTTGAATTATAATATTATATTGATTTGCTTTCATACTACAATAAATGTGCAAGTGTGATTAACCACAGTAGGATAACTCATGCAGTTGTATATTTTTATCTGTATTTGAAATCCTAATACATTGTAAACAAAATTGTATTGTGTTTTCTTTCGTTTTTCAACATTTTAATGAAAAAAAAAATTCATACCAATTTTTGGTTTTATTTTTATTATGGCCCCGACTCGACAAATTTTGATCTTTTATTTTTATTTTTATTTCGTCCCCTCGACCCAATTTTTTCTTAAAAATTCCCGTTAAACAGAAAATAAAAAAACTCTGGCCTTATATTCATCATAATGTGCTTTAATTAATGTCTTTTTTTATCACACAACTTTGTTCGACCGAATTTTCTCTAACATCAAACTTTAAACAAGTTGTTGGAAAATGAAACATTCTGGAAAATGAACTTTGTGAGCTGCGTAAAAAACGTTTTATATATTTATTAACAACTAAAAAATTATATCACTTGTTTGTACTGTACCGTATTATTCCTGGATCGAAACGCTATATACATTTCAATTTTGGTGCAGTTAAAATGTCAAAAGTTTCCCTTGCTTCGTGCGTAAATGATAGAGCACAGACTGCATGGTTGTAAAGTATCTATGACATAATCCACATTCGTATTTTATAGTTTTAATTCTCCTATGTGTCTTCACAGCTCAGAATATTCTGTCTGAGGGCGAGAGATTGTTATTATCATGTCATAGGGGGCCGCCATACTTGCTATACGAAACTAAAAGTTAATACATGTATAATTTATGATGTAAAAAATTCGAATTCTTCATTGATAAAACTTATTTTGATATAAAAAAAAAAATTGTATTTTCAGTGAAAAATTATTCAGATAGTGTTTGTAATTTTTTTTAAACAGAAATCTTGGAAATTCGAAACTAACGTATTTCTTAGCTCTACTGTACATTTTTGAATAGGCGCAAACTTGAAAACGCACGAGACGTTGGAAGTGGGAATTTGTAGAGTGGAAGAATCAGTATTTGTGATCTATTATTTGCATAATCACTATGCCGTTTTCGTATTGCATAATTTTATTTCGATCGGGTTCAATATTCTGTTTATACTAATTATGGTAGCCATGCGGTTTGCCTGGCGTTTTGGCTGTTAAGTTTGGTGATGTTGGCCTCCCTAAGGAGTAAGTTTTATATTGTTTTACTTGAATTTATATCTAACTTGATCATTTGTATCTAACAGTATTATGCAATATATTTTAACATGTTTGTTTAAATTCTGCAACTACAATGTTTTGTAAAACCGCGAATTTCCAGCATGCGATAGGCTTAGGCCAGTTTAGCTCACATGTTAAAGTTACGCATTTAATTTTGTATGATTGCTTATGATTTTGATATTTTATCAAATTTTTATTATGCTTTTGTAATTTGTAGTTTTTCACCCTCTCACAAGGTGTGTCCAATAAACAGTACAGTCACTGATCTTTGTCAACTTTTTAAGAAAATAACAGAATATGAAGAAGGAAGACTATATATAGGATCGATCTACTTCATAACTGGTGAGTGACAAAAAATGGAGGCAATCACTGAGTCAGAAAACAAGTCCTAGACTGGAATTAAAAACTGTTCAATTTCTGACATTAAAACACAATTTGAAACATGCTGAGGATTAGGATCCCCCTCTCCTTTTGACCAAGTAAGGTTAAACATTCTGCAAAGAGTTGCATTTGAATTGAAATTTTTTATACTTTTACCAGGAATGAACTACATTTCTCATTTACTATGGTTTAATGTGTCAGAATTGTCTATTTTAAGTTTTTTAACAAAGATTTTGTTGCCATGGTTGGAAAACAAGCAACATTTCTGACATCTTTCAAGATGCTGTATTATAAATCATCTACTGTTACTTTTTTAGCATGACTTCATGCATTTTCATGAATAAACATGAATAATATTACATTTTTTGTTTACAAATAAGCAAGAATATTCATGAATGCTAATGGTTCATGTATTTTATTCATTCATGAACATTCCTGAAAAAATTCGTCAAATTATTCATGAATAGTTCATGAAGATGCAATGAACTTATTATTGGACATTCTTGAAATGATGAATCTTCATGAATATGACTCTCCATGAATTATTCATGAAAAAAAATATTCATGAATATTCATCAATTTTCTTTCATCAATAAAAATTCATGATTTGAAAATGTCCAATAATAAGTTCATAGGATCTTCATGAACATTTCATGAACATTTCATGAATAAAATTCATGAAAAATTCAAGGAAATTCATGAATTATTCATGATCGTCTCGCAGGGGTACTAAACCCCCCCCAGAAATATGTTTTTTACGCTTTGTATACATCTTTTTTCTTTAGAAAATTCAGCAAGGCACTCAAATCAACGATAGCTTCTTATGAATCGATTTCCGCCAAATATCCTCCCTAACTTGATTTTATTTATGCCTATACGTTTACGGATAGAAGAAAAAAACGTACAAGGAATTTTTAGAGGAGTAAATGGGACAATAATTTAAACATCAATTTTATTTGGCGTAATCAATGGGCAGATTTTATTTTGTTCTTAGGCTTTCAACTTATATACATTTAACATTAATTCTACTGAATGAACATGGAAAGTAACGCAGCGAATAAAATTTGTACATGTAACTAACAACAACGTATGCCGTTACCTATATAGGCAATTGGGCTATCGACCCCCCCCCCCCCCTTTCTGTTTTTCTGAGGGGGGGGGGGGAGTCCTATTTTGGATTTCTAATACGTAATGCATGTTTTTCTGTATCTGTATAGAAAATTACATGGAAAACTTCTTAGAATAGTGATTTTATGGAAAATAAGAATTGATCAAATTTTATTTATTCTATGCAATTTTTAAAATATGGAATTGAATTTTTAAACCCATTCATTTTTTAATTTTGCTCTTTGTCCGAGATTAGCACATACTGTTTCATAATTGAGTTCAACTTTCCATGGCGAGCAGACGCTGTTTACGGAGATAAATGAAAACAAACACATGTATGTCATATATGGCTGTGTAGAAGGCAATGGTAATAAACAGTTTGTTACAGCATTTCCTCTGAAAGTGTAAATGAGTGCATTTCTAAGGAGGGGATACCGAGTGTAAATCGGAGTTAGATAACCTGTTTTATAATTATACACATTTAATATTTATAAATCAAATCGGAGTTAGATAGCCTGTTTTATAATTATACACATTTAATATTTATAAATCATACATGATACAAGGGTGAAAATTTATTTCCGAAACAAGTGCTTTCAGAATAGACCCGAGAAGATGCGATTGATAACACATAGTGAAACGCTTTCTAATTAATACTTTCAGTGATGGTCATTTGAATCGAAATGAGCATTCATTATTTTTGATAACTTCAGCATGTTATATGAATACTGCTGTTACACTACACTACTAATTTCAACAAAAGTTATAGCTAGATAATTTAGGGCTACTGATATTTTCAATTTCTTACAGTGACGTCATAATCAGATGTGCACAAGAAAGTCGCCCAAATCATATAAATTGCATACCCAGTTTTAATGACGTCAGCAAATCCACAACCTACGTTAATTATAGCCACAAAATGTCAAAAGTAGGTCACCATGACCTTCTTTTTGGTCGTCACTCATTGAAAACCCAAGATGCATCAACTCACAAAGTTTGACGAATCTAAGCCAATAAATACCTAAGAATAAAGATACTTAAATATAGCCATAAAATGTCGAAAGTAGGTCATTGTGACCTACATTTTGGTCGACATTTTTCGAAGACCCAAGATGCATCTACCGACCAAGTTTGATGATCATAGGTCTGAAGGTAATCAAAATATGCATTTTAAACCATTTGAAAACAAATGTCGGCAAAATTCAAAAAGTAGGTCACAGTGACCTACTTTTTTATGAATATGTTTTAAGGTCCCTAGATGCATCAAAGTATAAGATTTGATGATTCTAAACCTCACAGTGTCTGAAATAATGGGATTTAATGTTTTCAAAAGGATAAGTCATAAAGTTCAAAAAGTAGGTCACGATGAACTACTTTTAAGTTGACATTGTTCGAGGACCCAAGATGCATCAACTGACAAAGTTTGATGATCATAGGCCTTAAAGTGTCTAAAATATGCCTTCAAATCTATTTGAAAACAAATCCCCGCAAAATTTAAAAACATTAACATGATGTGAAGTCGTAAGATGCATCAACTTACAAGATTTGATGATCCTAGTCCTTATAGTAAGCAAAATGTACACGTTTTTATTAATTTTAAATTTAGGTCAACTTTGAAGTGACCTTGAGACCACGCCCTTTGCCCCAGGGTAATTCCCCGTGCAAATTTTAATCTTTGACATATCTTGATCCTTGTATGTAAGTTTGGTGAAAATCTGCCTGGTGGTTATAGAGAAGAAGATTTTTTAGCAACCAGTACTTTTGGTTTTGTTTTCCTGATTATCTCCCCTTGTTTAAGGGTCCCAACCCTTATTTTAGTATAAATGGCAGCCCTTGGGCCAAGGATACCCTGTGACAAATTTGGTACCTATTGGCCAAGGGGTTCCTGAGTTATGGCCCATATTCTAAAAAGTTTACGCACACCGCACAAATGGGTGTTGCTAAAACGCGGAACGGAAAACGGAACGGAAAGCGGAACGGAAAACAGAATGTATTATTTTGGATTAAATCACTTAAAATACAGAGATTTTATAATAAATGATCTATTTTGTACATATTCAATCCCCCACTATTAAAACAAGTTGATTTTGTCATGCTCAGTCTCTTATTTACGAAAATCGCTAATATAGCAGTCACCTAGAATCGAATTTGAAAAGGGGGGATAAACGAACTTGATTTTGAATTGTCAAAGAATTTGACAAGCAAAAACACAAAAAAAGACAATTGTTTGGTTTGGGAGGGGGGTAAAACAAAAAGAAAACAATCGTTTGATTCGGGTAGGGGATAAGTTTCAACTCCAACATCTTTCAGTACAATTTTTTTACACTAACTTTAATACTACCAGGGACCTATATACTAACTTAGTATACATATAGGTCCCTGATACTACATTCATAGGCATCGGAACCGGGGAGGCTAGGGGGGGGGGGGCTTAGGCTTAGCCCCCCCCCCCCACTTTTGTTCGAAATATATACTTAGTATAGATATTGTGGAACTGAGTTCGAACCTACACCCCCCCCCCCCCCCCCCCCCCCCCCGAAATAGGATTTTCGACTTGGGGCAAATTTCCTTTCCCTTTTTTTTTTTTTTTTTTGCTTTTTAGGTTTATTTTTAATTAAAAAAAAAATTTGTGTGGTTGCCCCCCCCCCCCCCCACTTTTAATTTGCTTCCGATGCCAATGACATTAGTTACATTCACAAAAAGTGTGAAGATGTCAACTTGACCGATGATTACGTTTAGGGCAAACCTTTACGGCAAGCTCAAATAAACATCTCTTATACACACTGGTTATTAAAGTTCTATTCAAAAGAGACTTGCTTTCTATATATTTAAATTCTGGATAGACAAAGTTGGAAAACTTTCATGTGGTAGATATAATGCAGAATATTTGCATTCAATGAAGTTAAATTTTGTTTGTTTGCGGTACATATTGTGTATTTTTGGGAGGGGGGGGGTGTATATGAATGACCCCGTAAAAATGAGTTTGTTCTCCCGCTCAACGGAAATGTCTGAGAAGTTGAGATAGGTTGCTCCCTTTTTGTGTCCAACATATATATATATAAGGTTTAATAGATCAATTTTTAATGTGGCTGTGTACTATACAGACCCGAAACTGCCACTCCCCCTTTCATGATTCGAGAATTCGACACCGCGTGTATAATCTTAATATCATAAGTACTTTTTACAGACATTGACACTGGAAACAAATTGAAAGGGGGGGGGGGGGGGGGTGGTCAGTAAAAATTTCCAACATACAACAAATTTGACAAGCCAAAATAAGGGGCATATGTCCTTTGCCTAAACTTGAAAATCTTATTTCGTGTGTGTGGGAGGGGGGGGGGGGTCGAATTTCTTTCAGTAACATTTTTTCCACGGAGGGTGTGTATGACTCATGAATATATAATAGTTTACAATTAATTTTTATCAGAAATGATTTTTACAAAAAGAATATTGCTCTTTTATGTAATTTATATCGAATCTATGTTATTTGTTTGACAAAAATTTTCCGTTTTCCGTTCCGTTCCGCTTTCCGTTCCGTTTTCCATTCCGCGTTTTAGCAACACCCCGCACAAATGGCCATAGCATTAGCTCTTTGAGCTTTTGGCTCAGAAGAGCTAATTATCATGAAAATTTAACCAAAGGTCTATCCAAAAAATAAGGATGAATGCTAGAGACTGTGCAGCTGACAAAAGTGAAGAAAAAATGTAAACAAACGCTACTATAGTTTTCTCTATGTACACAGGTTGAATCGATAGCCAAAAACTGTATGAAATACTTGTTTACATTGTAAATAAAATAATACTCATTCTGCTTGCTTATTTTGTTTATTTTTATACATGAAATTAAGTAGAGCAGGTCATTTTTAGCTCTACTGGTCAGAGACCAGAAGAGCTTATGCGATAGTAATGCGTCCGGCGTCCGTCCCTCTGTCTGTCTGTCTGTTTGTAAACAATTTTTCAAAATGCTACTCCTCCTACACTTTTGGTCTAATTTCAATATAACTTGGCACACAAGTAGACTACACTAAGATACATAATTCTGTGTATCGGTTTTTGATTTCGATGAACGGTGTTGCCGTGGTTAATAAAAATAGAAATTTCTGTGAAATTCTTTCAAAATGCTACTCCTCCTACAGTTTTGGTCTGATTTCAGTATAACTTGGCACACAAGTAGACTACACTAAGATACATAATTCTGTGTATGGGTTTTTGATTTCGATGTACGGTGTTGCCGTGGTTACTAAAAATAGAAATTTCTGTGAAATTCTTTCAAAATGCTACTCCTCCTACAGTTTTGGTCTGATTTCAGTATAACTTGGCACACAAGTAGAAAACACTAAGAAACATAATTCTGTATATTGGTTTTTAATTTCGATGAACGGTGTTGCCGTGGTTACTAAAAATAGAAATATCTGTAAAATTGTTTCAAAATGCTATTCCTCCTACAGTTTTGGTCTGATTTCAGTATAACTTGGCACACAAGTAGAATACACCAAGATACATAATTCTGTGTATCGAATTTTAATTTTAATTTTGATGAACGGTGTTGCTATGGTTACTAAAAATAGAAATGACTGTAAAATTGTTTCAAAATGCTACTCCTCCTACAGTTTTGGTCTTATTTCAATATAACTTGGCACACAAGTAGACTACACTAAGAACATAAAGAGACTTTATCAACGATCATTATTCTATTTATTGCTGTTGTAAAATTTCAAATCCCAGCTGCTTAAGTACTTTTCTTTTCCTTTGCTATAAGTTCAAACCAGTAGAGCTTCAGTCTCGACAGAGACTTCTGGTTTAATTTATGTACCGGTAGATATTATTGCACCGTGTGATTAGGTCACTATTGACCTCTAACCTCTGACAAACTTCATACAGAATTGAAGATATTTTCTCTCTGTATGTTTATATGGTGGAAAGATACCATGAATGTATATAATTGAATATGAATGAAATATATTGGATCTGCCTTACAAAGAAAGACTCGTGACGTCTTTGAATGCCATTCGACACGCACAGAAATGCTTTGATCAAAACAGCTTATTTTACATGGTTGAACAACAATTTTATACCAGAAAAAATCAAACTTGATCTATATTTGTCACTATATAGGTATCCAGCAAGTTTCAAATCATGATACATTAATCCAGTAGCACTGGGAGTTCCTCGGATGACTTGTACCTCACACATAATGAATTGAATGGAGCGTAGCGGAGTCAGCAGAGGATTGCCGATTGATCCAGTAGTGCATCACGACATTAATTTAGTGCATCACGATCCCTATTGTGAACCCAATTGTTAAAAAAAAAAAAAATACCACAATTCCTTCATAAATCAATGAAGTAGAACGAAATGCAAACTTGATCTTTAATTAATCAATTTATAAAAGCTATCCAGCAAGTTTCAATTCATGACAATCTCGTTTAGAACATTAATTGAGTGCATCACGACATAAATGTAGTGCATCACGAACCCTATATTTAACCCAGTTATGAAATAAAATTAAAAAGATAAAAATACCGCAATTCTTTCAAAATTCAATTAAGCAGAATGAAATGCAAACTTGATCTATAACTAATTAAGGTAAAGTCTTATACTTACCCAGCTCAATATCTGCAAGCGTTTAGAAGAAAAGTGCGGAAAACCCTGAAAAATTGAAAAGGCCGTAATTCCATAAAAAATCATTGAATCGCAATGATATTCAAACTTGATCTGTAACTCATCAAGATACACCCACGTACTAAAAATCGCTCAATATCTGCCAGCGTTTGGAAAAAAAGTGTGGAAAACCAAGTGGGACAGACTGACAGACAGACGGGGACAGACAGACAGACGGACAAACGCAGAGGAAACCTATAGTCCCCTCGGGTTTCACCGGTAGGGGACTAATAAATATGCATTGAAAGTGCATATTAAATTTTAGAAAATCTTTGATTCAGTGTATGTTGTACAATCCAAATATGAAGAAAAAAATGCATGCAATTGTTTTACAAAGGAAAATTATAAATAGTTAACTTGTCCATTTCCATGATTTCACTCTGAGACTGAATTTAAATTTCACAGTGAGAATTAACCCACCCTCTCAATCTCAGTATCATAATGATGTATGGATTTAAAGGAAAAAAGTCTGCCTGGTAAGAAATTGCTTGGTCTAGTAAAAATTTTATTTTTACCAAACATTTTGTCCTGTAAAAATTTCAAACTTTCGCGTAGACTGGGTAATGTTAGCACGATCGACCTTCGTGCGTATTGCCTCGGCCCTTCCTCAAATGGACTTAACTTCTCCCATAGTTTTATTCATTACATCTGATGCATAAGTGACCTTTTCTGAAGAATGGTGCTTAGGCTGTAAGATTTAACAGAGACCTAAACAATGTCGCTGGCAATAGCTACCACAAACAGTTTTAAACCTGTTGGAGGAAAATAATTTAACAGGTTGAGAACACATCCCCTTTAGCGAGATCATCTCGCTAAATCGGGATTATCCCTCTCTAGCGGGAGAAAAAACATTATCATAAACAGGTATTTTTTTGTTTTTATTATAAAATAATCAAAAATCTCGTGCGTATTGAAAATCCGGGAGAAAGCTGCACTGAAGCGTGAATTTACAACAAAAAACTGACAATAGTGGCTAGAAATTTAAGGCAATCACTGCTGCGTGTGAGAATAAGAGGCTGAAATCCACGTGAAAATCATGCCTTTTTTAGCGAAGGTTTCAAGATTTACAGTCATATATGTTTTTGAAGCATATAAAATATGAATAGATATCGAAATTTTATTCATTCGGGTCTTGGCTTTCCATTCTTGTACAAAAGTTAAAAATAATGTTCTTCAGAAACCCGTGATATTTGCTTAAATATTTGATCTTTGTTTGACGCTTAGAAGTACGGAAGCGCAACAGGGTTGTCATGTTTGTGGAAAAGTCATGATTAAAAAAAAACGAAGTATAAATTGAGATGTGTATAGAATATGGATAAACCATTACTTGATTTAATAAAATATTGAAAAGAAATTAATAAAAAAGGTCTGAATTGAGTCTTACAGATATATTGACTCAGTGTTGATACTTGGTAACGTTGTAAATTCAGGAAAGCACAATTCAACGGCATCGGAAAATTGGAGAAGAAAAGGGGGGCTAATTCAAAGAGAAAAAATTCAACCTAAAAAAAATTGACAAAAAAGAGGAGAATTTGACCATTGTCCAAACCTGGAAATCCTATTTCGTGCGGATAGAAGGGGGGGGGGGGTTGAACTTTTTTCAGTTACCACCTACCCTTTCTTTCATTAACACTGAAACGTGCCTGTTGAAAGTGAAAATTAAACATGTTACCTTGAATTACTTTTCATAACTACGATAATTAAAGAAAACAAAAATGCAAAATTGTTGAAATTACTGTTTTTAACATGCTGCTATAATTTAAAGAAGCATGCCCTAGGTATTCTTATTTTAATGACATAATTCTTTATGTTTTTACCCGGTGGCAATGAACAGTTCTTCATTTGAGGATACTTTAATTGCATTGGAAGCATATGTTGGGATCCCGAATAAGTGAACATGTGTAAATAATAGGGAATCAGATACTTTCCAAAACATAGGCTACATGAAAGAACACAGACCAGGTGGTATTTTTATATTTAAAAATAAAAGGGGGGGCCTCTGAAAAATCTGTCACCCGAATGAAATAAATTTAAAAAAAAGTATTGATTGTTTATCATTAAATGCCGAGTCGGCAATATATCAGCCGTATTTTGGCGGCGGATGAATACTACTAAAGGTATGCTTTATTTTGAAAAAATATATACAGCTTACTCCACTTATATTGAACTCGCTTATTTTGAAATTCCGCTTATTTTGAAATAGAAATAAATCCCCAGTTTTTGCCTCTCATATTCTTTGCATTAAAATAACGGTTATATTGAAATCGGATATATTGAAATTTCGCTTATATTGAAGCCACTAATCGGTCCCCACAGGTGATAATGAGTTGTTTTCATAACGGTTATATTGAAGTACTCCCTGGCGGCTGTCGTTACGGTTGGTGACAGTAATTATGCCTGATTGACCAGTTGATATACACAGGTGTGAATAATTAAGTTTTCACCTCAGGTGTTTTTATATTGCATGCTCTTACGAAATAGAATTCTTCACTATTAAATTCTTTGCGTCCATGTACATGTATTTAATACGGACATATTGAGGCTAAACAGCTAAACGTAATATAGTAACCCCCACAGATCTAGGAAAAAACATAACTTTGAAATTAAATACGTACTGTTAATGGCTATTGATATGCCTAGATTCAAAATAACTAAGGGATTAACCCGAGTACACTTACGTAGAAATACAAGCAGCGTTCAGCAGTACTCAACCGTTTAAGTCCGGTGAATTTTCTCCAAAACGCAAATAAATGCGATCGGGGAATAATTATGAGGTTGAAGATTGTCTTTTCAATGAAACAGAAATAAAAGAAAAATATTTAAACTTTCAAGGACTAATATTCTATGTAATATGTTCACTGTTATAGATAAACGATGACAACATGAATTTGTTCGGGTTTGTTCTTCTTTATTTTAGATCGGGATTGAACTTGTAAAAATGGCGGCTTCACAATTTCGCTTATATTGAATTACGGATATATTGAAATAATTTGCATGGTCCCCTGAATTTCAATATATCCGGAGTAGGCTGTACGAAGGCTGCATGGAATACTTCGAATTTTACATTTTATTATACATTTACCTTGTAATTGTTTTATTGAGTTATTAAGAGAGGCTGTTGTCACCTTTATATATAAATGATGATCTACCGTTTATGAATAGCTTCCTATTAGAAGAGTCTTAATTTGTCACCGATAAGACCCTTTTAATTAATATGGTTGTGGTTTGAAAATGGTTATGTCGATAGCGTTTACCATGCCAGATCAGAATCTTGATACATATCATACATTTAAAGAAATTTAGTTGCACAACCTACCTACTGTATTTTTTTCCGAGTACCCCCCCCCTTTACATATCCGTCCATCTACATGTACCATCAGGCATCTCTCGCCGTCTAAAAGATCACGTTTCTAATATAATTTTTACAGTGCAATAGTTTTGGATAAAGTAATTTTAGGGTTTACGCAGGACGAGAATTTAAATTTGATACTGAAAGTTTTTTTTTTTTTTATATCACGGGTTAAATATAAAATATCTGTTAGAAGATCCTGAAAACTCTGATGAGAATGAGGCCGCTTCTTACACTAAGAAGGTGGGGCTTAATATCGGTCAATCAGGCGATTTGAGAATCTATTGCCTTGGTCACTGTAATGTGAAGCGGTCACCCATCCAAGGGTTAAACAGGCTCGCCGTTGCTTAACTTGCCTGAAATAGAGGGAGACTCTACAGGGTTGCAAATAACCACTCGCCCACTCGCAAATGCGAGTAAATTTTCTTGTGGGCGACCAGCTCTTGAGAATATTATCGCCCACATGGCGAGTAAGAATTTTATCGGACCTTTTCCAGAATCAGATCGTAGTTTGGTTCAACTATTCTATGTACTTTCGTTTTCACATACCAGGCGGATTTTTCTGTGTTTGATCATTCAACTGATTCCATTTTTCAAATATTAATTGTAGCTTTATTTGAGATACAAAATATGTCAATCAATCAACATTTACCTTAAATTTAAATAGTAATCATTATTGTAATATTTTTTCTGCCGCTAAAGGCAGCCATGTTGGGTGTCCACTGTAAATATAACACCTGGTTAATTCAGTCCAGGTATGTTTGGCTCCTTCATTTATGAAAAGAAAAACAACATTCCGACCCTTGGTTATCTGGGAATGTTACAAGAATCAAATATTTTTTAAACCTAATTCAAAATACATGCCCTGAAACAACTGAAATCAAAAGAAGCAAATTTGAATTGAATGATAACATTGAATTTCATACATTTAGTAATGTAAATTAAAGTCTGCAGGAAAAAAATGAAAAGAAATAATGAAATACTATGGCCATAAAGTATTTTTCTCTTATGTTTTCATATGAAAAGATTTTTTACAAAGTGAAAAAAAAATTGTGGGCCCCATGAAATCAATGTGGGCTAGTAAAATTTGTGAAGTTGGGGGCCCACATGGCCCCTAAGGTTTAAATGTTATTTGCAACCCTGCTCTACCGCATCACCAGAAAAGCTAGCTCACTAGCGAGGCAGTATAAGTTCCCTATATACTTTCCACTACAGTCACCAAACAAACTTCGTGTCAAGATCGGCATGCCATACGGAAAGTCCAACGTGACGGACACCCCATCATTCACTATATCATATGCTGTACATGTACAGACTGTGGACAAAAGTATCGGAACGATTTACGTTAGTTTATTTATTGATGCACATGTTCGCATTATTTATAGCTGGCATTTTCGGTGTAGACACGATTTGTTGTTACACCTTGGGTATTTTTAGGTTGATGACTACTTCCTGTTTACATTAACTACGTCATTATTTATCGTCTGCAACCTAAAAGTAAGTAAAATCTGTCCCCAAAAATCATGGCTGAGAATCGTCATTATGCATCGGAGGGTCTTAAAAAATCTGTTGTTTTATTAGTTCAAAATGGAAATTCTTTTCAAAAAGTTGCAGATATGCTTAAAATGTCTAAAACAACTGTGCATCGAATTTATAAAAATTTTTGTGAACGAGGAACTGTAAAAACTGCCCCGAAAACAGGTAGGAAAAAAAGTTTGAGCGATCGTGACGGGAGAAAAATTTTGCGAGAAGTGAAAACTAACAGGAAAACTCCGCTGGCTGATTTGACGGAAACATTCAACAACAATGAAAACAGAAATGTGTCTAAAAAGACAGTGTGGCGATTTTTGAAGAATCAAAAATATCATCGCTGTGTTTGTAAGAAAAAAATAAGGATTTCCCCAGTAAACAGACAGCGGAGAGTAGCATGGTGTCGTGCGAAATCAACATGGACAGACGATGACTGGAAAAAGGTAATTTTTTCAGACGAGAGTCAAGTTGTTATATTGGCAGTGACAATAAAGTTTATATCTGGAGAAAAAGTGATGAGGCATTTAGACCAGAATGCATTTCACCAATAAAAAACAAAAAACTTTCCGTAATGGTTTGGGGTTGCATAACCTATCATGGCGTCGGGACATTAACACGTGTGGAGGGAAACATAAATTCAGATAAATATATTCGAATTATAGATGACAATCTATGGCCAGTGATAGCAAGACACTTTCCAGACAATAGTTACGTTTTTCAAGATGATAATGCACCAGTTCGTCGTTCTAGGGCAACGAAAGCTTTTATGGAAAACAACCATATCAATACAATGGAGTGGCCAGCACAAAGCCCCGATATTAACATCATAGAAAATTTATGGTTAAAGATTAAAAGAAGAATAGAACAATCCATGCATGAAATTACTTCTGTGGAACAATTATATAATAAAATATTTTCGATTTGGACAAGTTTTGACTGCGTAACAATTCAAAATTTATATCGATCTCTCCCCTCAAGAATCGCCGCGGTACGTAGGGCCAAAGGATACATCACAAAATATTAAGGTAAGTTTTAATAAATAAGCTTTATTTTTGTCAGGTAAATGCAAAATTGTCTCATCTTTCAAATGATGTAATTTATTTTTATTAGTTGTTACGTAATATGGCTATTTTGAGCATCCAATCAAACGCGAGTATTTTCCAAATATTACACGACGTCGTAAATCGTTCCGATACTTTTGTCCACAGTCTGTATATACTCCCGCTTTTCAAGCAGGCATATTAAAAAAAGGTAAACGTACAATTACAATAAACGTGTAACCGAAGTAAGTTTAACTGTACTGATAATTATCATCTGTGGTCCTCAGTAGGAAGGCTACGCTACTGTTCATAAACTTATTCTAATTTCCATGATTTGCAGCAGTCGAGGCAATATTTTGAAGCAAATTTATTGAGATGAGACACTAAATATTTATCGAATGGGTTGAAATACTTCCGGATTTTCCTTTTTCTGAAGTTAACACGATTACAGTTTGAATCGGAGTACAAATCTCGGTTTTCCGAGATATATTTTCTCCCGCTAGAGATGATCTCGCTAAAGGGGATGTGTTCCCAACCTGTTTAAAGATGATACTTTTGAATACGAAAATATAATTATCTCACCAGCAAAGTCGTCATCATTTTCTTT
>NW_026940224.1:0-9650 GCF_032062105.1 Saccostrea cuccullata
CTACGGTTTACAGTTTCGGAGGAGTAGCGATAACAAGGTTTTTCGCACAAGGGGCAATAACTTTTAAAAGGGTTAATGAATGAAATCTTTGAAACAGTTCTAAAAGTACATATTAATGATGCATAGACATTTAGTATATGTTGAAAGACAAAAGAGATATAAAAAGAGCTAAATTTCTCATTTTTGGAATGACCTTGACCTTTGACCTTTACATAATTTTAAAGGTCAAAGGTCACTGAATCTTATGCAGTTGGTTCCATGATTCTACGACTTCTCGTTTTGAAAATTTTTAATTATTTATAATATTCAAAAAGTTTCAGGGGCAATAACTCATTGAAGGGGTCATCGAATACTTTCATAATGAATAGATTGAAGAGTCCCCTTAATTAGTTGAAGACATTGGTGAAGGTTTCATACTTCTATGGTTTACGGTTTCTGAGGAGTAGTGATAACAAGCGTTTCTTGCGAAAGGGGCAATAACTCCGAAAGGAGTCAAAGATCAAATATGGGGGGTCATTTTTCGGAATAACTTTTAATATCCAATATCATGAACTATAAAGTTTTTCGATAAGTCTTACGGTTTCAAAACATCTCCAGAAATAAAATAATAATAAACAGAAGCATTTCAAGAGGTCTTTCCACAGAAAGGTGGAAAGACCTAATAATATTAAGGAAATGAGGAATTTCATTACTGTAGACGTACTTTTTTCCACAGGGTCATAATTCCGCGGAATCTCAATTTCTGTTTTAATCCACGTGTAGAAAATTATGCGGATTTCCTAGACTGTCACAATATGCCTTACATTTATATTAAGAACGCTTGGACAAATTTCCGCGGAAAATTTGTGACCGCGTACATAGCGTAAATTAATACCACGCGGAAAAAAGTACTTCTACAGTATTTCCATTTTTCAAGATTTTAATCTTAATTTAATCTTAATCTGATTAAATTTATTATGCCCCCTTTCGAAGAAGGGAGGACAAATTGCTTTTGCTTCTTTCTGTTGGTCAACCAGTTCATCCGTTTACGTTCATTTTCCTTGCAGAGGTTTCACATATTGACATAAAATTTGATATACAGCTGTATCATGTTTTGGTTACGATCAAGCCAATTTTGCCAGAGTTATGTCCCTTGGATTTAAAAAAAATCCCATTATTAGCAGTTTCCATTTATTTTCCTTACAAAGGTTTACATATTGAAATTTGGTATACAGCTTATCTTAAGAATATCTAGGTCAAGATCTGTACTGATTAGGATCGAGACTTTTTTGTCGGAGTTGTCCTCTTGGACTTAGGCATAAGTATTTTACAAACATCTGTTTACAAGGCTTCACCTTTTCTGGGAGGAAAATGTTTAAAAGAAATAGGGATAATCGAATTGTGTTTTGTGACGTCGTTAATTCAATAGTACATGCCTGCCATTGTCCGTCATTTCGTTCACAAAGCCTTAAATCAAACTTAATTTATACTCCCCCTCCCCCCCCCCCCCCCAAAAAAAAAAGAAATGGAATTGCTCTTCGCTTAAGAAGTCTATTGTAATTCTCTAGATCTATTGATAGATACACCTGAAATTATTATCTAAAATTCAAAAATAAAGATTATTCGCCATTTTATTCTCTGCATGATAAGATTACATTAATTCAATGTTTAAATAAAACAGATGCAATCCTTAATTAATGGTATTAATGAAATTAATTTATGCAATGTTGATTGATATCATATACATCTATAATTTCATTAAATAAAAAGTACTTCATCTTAATGCTTCCATTCCCCTTTGGTTTGAAGCGAATACACCAGATTTTGTATAGATGTTTTTCTTGAATTAGTACGTATTATTTTTGTATTCCTATTCTTGCTTTTTGTCTTTTTCGTGTTTTCCTTATCGATGAACAAGTCTTCTGATTTTATATAGTTTCTTAAAATGATTTGAAAAAGACATCTTATATTACAATTCAGTTTTGCACTTGTTTCAGTGAACCAGTAATTTTTATCAGTTGTGGATTTTTGGAAGACTTCCTCTGTAGTTACTTGTCTTGAAGTGCTCAAGTCTATTTTATTTCCCACTAACACTATTCGGTTGAAATCCTTTCCTGGAAAAAAAATATTGAACCTTATTAATTTTTTTTTACATTTAAAATCTTCAATAAATACAAGATAAATTCTGCAAAAGATCAGAATGAAAATAGCTTTACAATATCGGTAAGAATTTATTTACCTTTAATTTCTCTAATTTTTTGGCACAATTTAAACGCATGATGAAGAGTCTGGTGATCATCTATAGCATACATAACGACGAAATAATCTCCATTTCTGATGTTTAAATCTGTCATGCCTGGAAACTCGTCGCTGCCAGCTGTATCGATAATCTGTATTTGTTGACAGATGCCATCTGCAAAAGAAAGAACAGTTTTGTACAGTAATGAACAAAATCAACTTGCAAAAAAAAAAAAAAAAAAAAAGCCAAAGATTTTTTTAAAAAGTGAGTGAAGTTGAATGAGCTGTCAAAAAAGGAAAGAGTATAACTTACTGGGAAGGCAAACAGTCTCATTGTAACATTCACCAAGAGTTGCTTCGGTCACCTCTTGAAATGACCCGTAGAGAAACTGTCTAATAGTGCTCGTTTTGCCAACCTTCTCCGCTCCAAGAAATACAATTTGGAGCTGCTTCATGTTTTAATTCAGAAGAAAAAAAAGAATGCAACAGAAATTTTTCTTTTGATCAAATCTGAACATGCATGCCCTTTATATACTATTTGCAACGAACACGTAAAAGTCAATCAAAAGTTAACTTTTCTTACACGTCGTATGTAAATATCTTGTTAGCGAATTAGAGAAAAGTAGAAAATAGATATTCCATGCCCTTTCATAATAGAGTATGAAAATAAATCATCATTTAAAACAAAAAATGTACGTGCATGTTATCAGATACCAAAATATCTCCTTCATTTGATAAATATTTAAAGTGTAAATTTTTTGTTAACTTAAAGTATATTCCCTACCTGAACTTGCTTTCTCGAACATCTTTTTTAAAATTTTACAAGAGTACTTAAAGCCTCTTAACTGCCACTGTATAAGACTAAGGTTGTTTAAATGTAAAGGAGGCAAACCGAAAAACATGAAAATCGCTTTTTTCAAACTTTCTACCGAGATAAGGGCCTGTTCCTGCCTGTAAATAGACGTTTTGAAGTATTATTTACTAAACATCTTAAAAATGTAAGATGCATATTACATGTAAACACAATTTTCTTTATATCCGGCACAAAAAAGTACTTGTATTTCAAAACTTTTCTTAATAGAGATGATTTTTTTTTGTAAAAAAAAACAACCTTTAAAATGTTTCCAGAACTTTTGCGGTAAGAAAACTTCATACATTTATTAGACTTAAGAACAAAATATTAGATCTTATAGTTGCATTTTCACTTTTTTTACCAAATTGTGCTTCTTGCCCAATTATAAATCAAGACAAACATCTATTGGCACGATTTGGCTTGTGGAGGCATATTAATGTAGCTTATTCGTACCAATTTAAGTTCTATAACCATATATTTGAGAAACCTACATAAATATTCACTAAACCTAGATTTTTTTTCCAACTGAATTGCGGTTAGAAACACATGCATATGGGCCACGTATTGTCGTTCTTTTTTAAAGATTGATCGATTGTATATTGTTTAACGTCCCTCGCGAGAGTTTTTCACTCGTATGGAGGCGCTACCACTTGCCGGTGGAGAGCTGCAAATTCTGTCCTATACTCGGGCACTCAGGACCATTGAGCTGGGAGGGATCTTTTTCGTGCCAGCACCTACTGCAACACGGGGCCTCGGTTTATACGGTCTCATCCGAAGGACCGGTCTCCACGTCCTGCAGTGGGATTCGAACCCGCGACGTAAGGATTGACTCACTCCTTACTTCGCGACTCTAGAGCAGATGCTCTAACCACTGCGCCAAAGGACAGCAACTTGTATGAATGTGAAAGACCCCCAGTTCCCGTTTTTAGCTCACCTGAACCGAAGGATCAAATAAGTCATTCTGATCACATTTTGTCTCTCGTCCGTCTGTAAACTTTTCACATTTTCGACTTCTTCTCGAGAACCAATGAGCCAATTTTTACCAAACTGGTACAAAGCATCCTTGGGTGAAGGGGAGTTTAAGGGGAGTTTGTTAAAATGAAGGGCCAACTCCCCTTACAAGAGGAGATATTCAAGAAAAGACCAAAATAAGGTGGGGTCATTAAAAAATCTTCTCAAGAACCACTGGGCCAGGAAAGCTGAAACTTATGTGGAAACATCCTAGTGTAGATTGTAAATTCTAACTTATACTAAAATCATGACAGGTGAGGGGGGTAGGGGGCCACGATAGGTAAAACAAGAGGGGAAATCTGGTAAAGAACTGCATCACCTCAGTTACCACCTCAGTTACCACCAAGTTACTCAGGTGAGCGATGTGGGCCGTTGGCCTTTTTATAAAGGAGAAGATGTAGTAAAACTCCGGGATCCCTTATTTGCTGTATAAACCAAAACACAATAAAAGTCGTGATTGTTGTCAATTAGAATTTGAAAAGTTGCTCGTTTTAAAACCAAAATTATTTTGATTCAATGAGCAAAGGGAAGCCACAAGGATGTGTATACTTTGGAAATTTTTCCAAATTTCTTCAATTCTGATGTAATATTTACAAATTTAAAATCCTTTTCAATTTGGTAATAAAACATAAATAACAAACTTGCCTACCTGAGATTTTAATACACAAGAAGCACCTGATACTAGTGTATGACATAAAATTATATAGATTTGGTAGACAGGCAATCTTGTGGTGCTCTGTGTTTTCCTGAACAAAATATGCGACAAAATTGAGGGAAATTTACATTTAAATGAGAAAATTAGGAAAAGATATATTCATGACCATTTGTACTCCACCACTCACCTTCCTCAACACCCCCCCCCCCCACTTGGAAGCACTACTTGAAATTTAATGACCATATCACCGTGTCTTTCTTACAGTGTCATTGTGCACCTATATCTAACTCTTTGATCCGACACATATTTGGGGTTTCCCATAACAATACATGGACCCCGTATATCATAGGTAGACTCCAAATATGATTTCAGTAATACATGTACCTGTCTCACTGGTACTCTCATGAAACACTTATCCTTTATTGGATGTAAAAATCACCCAAAGTCATACGTACTTTTCTGGGAAGTATTCTTCATGAACTAATTGGATATTGTTTTTAATGGCTGACTAGACAAGTAAAAATATTTTAATCATTGACATTTTGAAAAAAATCGTAATTTAATTCCAATTCGTTCAGTTACTGATGGAGACAAATTATTGTCAAAGGCTATTTTCACGAATATCCCCTCCACGAAGGAGAGAGGTTACTTAAACTAAATAAAAAAAATTGTTTTTAAGAAAAAATGATGACAAAGACGTGTAATTGAATGTAAAACATGATTCAGATAATGTTGAAATTCATTAGAAAAGAAGCAAACTTTATTAAAAATAAATTGTATAATTATATTAAGTTGGAAATTAACAAAGAGGATGGAAATGCCCAATAATTGCATTATTTCGATGGATTTAGCTCCAATCCTTTTCAGGCTATGAAACCATGAAATTCATAATTATGCTCCCCCTTCAAATAAGAAGGGAGGGCATATTGCTTTGCTGGTGTCGGTCTGTCTGTCGGTCTATCATCAGTTTCCGTTCATTTTTAGCTCTACTGGTCAGAGACCAGAAGAGCTTATGCGATAGTAATGCGTCCGTCGTCCGTCCGTCTGTCTGTCTGTCTGTCCGTCTGTCTGTCTGTAAACAATTTTTCAAAATGCTACTCCTCCTACAGTTTTGGTCTGATTTCAATATAACTTGGCACACAAGTAGACTACACTAAGATACATAATTCTGTGTATCGGTTTTTGATTTCAATGAACGGTGTTGCCATGGTTACTAAAAATAGAAATTTCTGTGAAATTCTTTCAAAATGCTACTCCTCCTACAGTTTTAGTCTGATTTCAATATAACTTGGCACACAAGTAGACTACACTAAGATACACAATTCTGTGTATGGGTTTTTGATTTCGATGAACGGTGTTGCCGTGGTTACTAAAAATAGAAATTTCTGTGAAATTCTTTCAAAATGCTACTCCTCCTACAGTTTTAGTCTGATTTCAATATAACTTGGCACACAAGTAGACTACACTAAGATACACAATTCTGTATATGGGTTTTTGATTTCGATGAATGGTGTTGCCGTGGTTACTAAAAATAGAAATTTCTGTGAAATTCTTTCAAAATGCTACTCCTTCTACAGTTTTAGTCTGATTTCAATATAACTTGGCACACAAGTAGACTACAATAAGATACATAATTCTGTGTATCAGTTTTTGATTTCGATGAACGGTGTTGCCATGGTTACTAAAAATAGAAATTTCTGTGAAATTCTTTCAAAATGCTACTCCAAATACAATTTTAGTCAGATTATAATATAAATGTGGCATGCAAGTAGACTGCACTAAGAACATAAAGAGACTTAATCAAGGATCATTATTCTATTTATTGCTGTTGAAAAGTTTCAATTTCCAACTGCGTAAGTACTTTTCTCTTCCTTTGCTATAAGTACAAACCAGTAGAGCTTCAGTCTCGACAGAGACTTCTGGTTTTTGTAAAGGTTGCACGTATTGAAATGGAATTTTGTATACAGATTAATCAGAAGGATATCTAGGTAAACTTCTGTTCTAGATACGATTGAGCCATTTATGACAGAGCTATGCCCCTTGGACTTAGAAAGAATAAAATTATTTAGGAAATTATGTTATACAAACATATCTAGTTTTTATTCCCGTCATTCATTTATAGAAAATGGTTTAACCATTCAAGAGAAGGGATGGAAACTGTTTTCACACTCAGTTTAATAACGCTGGTGATCGAACGAAAATGTTACACTTTATGCATATCCTGGTATACCATGTGAATCATAGTTTTGAACGCCGAGGCGGCAATTAATATTTCAGCCATATTTCGGCTGTAGAATCGACATTATCGGTTTTGAAATATTTTAGTTTCTCTGGCGGCCCCCAGTGAGCCTTATCTTTTTCGGAAACTGGGAAAACTATCTTTTGCGTGCATAGCGGGTTGTTATATTTCTTGACACAGGGAACTATTTAATGTCCGACGGACTTAAAAATAAGTTAACAGTTAAAATATACCATTTAAATGTAATTTTTATATGCGTTACATTATAACTTCTGCTGTTTTAAACATATTGCGTAATGTTACAAGTTCCTACAACTTAAATAAACCTTTCCCTGTAATACATAAAAAACCATAATGATAATTTATGCTGCAAAGTAAGTGTTATCTTTGGGCTATTTTTCCCTGTAATTATAACTTCTAATTTTCCACATACTCAAAGTTGGAAAAAAATATATAACTCATAAAAGCGTTAAATAAAGAAAAACAATTATTAAATATAAGCTTAATGACGTATTGTAAAAACATTTTCATTTACAGGCCGCTAAATAAGCGTTTTCTTATACATGTATTTTTTCTTTTCTTTTGGTTTTACTTTCAAAGCGTGATTACTAGTATTAGTTTATTTTAAACTATGAGAAATAGCAATAATTTTCTGGAGAAATATATATTACTAAAAGGCACATTAAATGTTATGTGGCGACGTTTTAGTATGTCTCGTAGAGCGAGCTGACGAACGCGACATACAGTTATAAATATATAAATATAAATAATTGTACAGTTAGCACTTTTTAATCTTACATTACAGTGCGTCTCCCGCATAGCACAGTGGTTAGAGCGTCTGTTCTCGAGTCGCGGAATAAAGAGCGGATCCTTACGTCGCTAGTTCAAATCCACTGCGGGACGCGGAAATTTCGGATGAGACCATGTAAACTGATGTCCGTTGTTGTTGGCACGAAATATACCCCTTGCTTCTCAATGCCCCAAAGTGCCAAGTATAGGTATCTATGCAAAGCGAAGCCGGTAAGTGCTACCGTCTTCAATTCTGAAAAGGAACTTCGGATTCGTACAAAGTTTCACAATTCTAAGAAGAGCACTTGTTGAGAAAACTGCAACAAAATAATTCTTATGGATAGACCGACACACAAATGGGCAGCCTAACAGTTTATTCTCCACCTCCTTCGTAGCGGGGATATAAAAAGGGTAAAACAGATTGATCCTTGATTTATGAGTGGAAATAAACATATTTGCCCTTAAAGTACCTCAATGATATACATTTCAACATGATCATTATTCTTGTTATCAACATACATTTCACAACGACAAACTACTTTAGTTGTCGAGTTATTTTGTTTAAAACACTAAAGAAACATTATTATAATGAAAACAATTTGCTTGTTTTTTTCTTTTACTGTAAACCAACTTCTGTTCGTGTGCGAGAATTTTTGGCGACATCGCGAATATTTCGCACCGCGAACGAGTCCTCAAAGTCTATGTGCCTATTAACAACAGATCAAAAAAAAAAAAAAAAGGCTCAATCGCGGAAATTAATCATCGCTATCTCGTTTATCCCCAGTTAATTGCGAAAAAAGTCGCGAATAAAAAATGGTTTACAGTGTCTTTCAAGTGTTCTTTTGCAGCAAAAATATTTAATTTTAAAACCATGACCCGAATTTATTTCTTGCTATCAGATTGACTGTAATTGTCATGACGAGAACAAGAATGTTTTAAAGGGATAAACTCCATTGTTTCATTGTTAAATTTCATATATATTTTCAAAGTTATGCATATTTGATTTAAAGCAATCATTGCAATTGTTGACGCATATTTATCATTTATCTTTGATGATCCATATAAAGAAGAAGATACAGTTTCAATACAAATAAAGCCGTATATTTTTCTAAAATATGAAAATGATATAAGAAAGTAAAATTCATTTTTTCTGAAACATATTAATTCTTTGCAGTAAGAATACACAAATGGTTTTTCTTATATGACCTTCTAAATGCTAATTGTGACGTCATTAACTTGTGCATTTTCCCGTATTTTCTTAAAAAGTTGCAGAAGACATCAATTTTCAGTGGAATTTTCTTTTAGAAAACATACTCTGCCACGTCGCCCGGAAAGATTTTGAGATATGTGATTTTTCATAGCTCTTTGCACAATATATCTAAAAATCAAAGCGGGCGACGGTGGCGGACACTATTTTCTAAAGGAAAATAAGCACAGAAATGAGCCATTTTGAGACTTTTCTGCATAAAACTTAGAAATGTACCAAATTAATGACATCATATTTCTAAAATGGTGCTCCTTCACTCCATATTCTTTAATGATTTATCATATTCATCTACTCAACTACTGTTAAAGCCAATTTCAAAACTTTTTAAAAACATTAAATTTTTAGGGCACAATATAGCTGAAACTGTACCGTCTTCTTTCCTGAATACTTTTAGAGCTTGAGGTTTATGCATAGGACTCTATTTGCAATATGAGTGGTGGATCAAAGGTCTAATTTTGATGATTCATGAAAATTTCCTGAATATATAAATTACAGCCTGAGGTTTATGCGTAATGATTCTATTTGCAATATGAGTGGTTGATCTGATTTTACCAGCATTACTTTGTCTTTTACATACGAAGTTAAAGCCTTTGAAGATAGGGGTCTTTCAAGTCAAAAT
>NW_026940225.1:0-9989 GCF_032062105.1 Saccostrea cuccullata
TTAAAAATGAAGTGTATTGTGAATGTATACCAAATATTCACATGATTGTAATTGGAACAACTTATACTAATAATGAAAACTAATAAAACACAACTTGACTTTTACACTGGGCAATTCCCCTTTTCTAATAAAAATTTCTTGACATTTCTTTTAACAGCCTGTCTCTGAGAAAAGCATGCAAAATCTGAAAAAATTGTCCTAAAGGGTATATAGAGCTTTTCATTTTGTCATATATTTTTAAGATCTGGGTTGTATCAGGATATAAAAAATAAATCTTAAAAGTGTGTCACGTGTTTCTATATTTAGTAACAACCCAGTTTCTATATTTAGCAATAATTGGCATTCTATAGAAGGTAAAAAAAGGAAAGTTTGAGGCCTGATAAAATTACTGCAAAATTATTTTCAATACAGTATTTTATTATTTCATCAATACATATATGTCAAAAATTACAAATACCTATTTTTCATAATGATTACAACTTTCTGCCGTCTATACTGAAGCCAAATGTAAGGCGAAATTTGGAATTTCAGAATAAATATAGATATTTAGGGCAGTGGTACAGCGGTGGGGGATAAAATAATTTGATCAAATAAAGTTTTTAATAATAATTGATTTATGTTCTATCAAATATAAAAAATTCACCCTTGGCTATTCAGTGCAAATATATTTATAAATTGTTGAAATGATGACCTAAGCATGTTAAAAAAGCTCTCATTTTATACCATAGAATTAATTACTATTAATATTGATTTATTTGATAACCAATAAACATATTTTGGTCTGAATTCATATTTAGAAAGGCTGTAAAAATTAAAAAGTTGATAAAACTTAAAATTACTCCAAAAATGATAAAAGAAAATAATATGACAAGAATGAGTAAGTGTGCATAACAGTTATCTCCGTTGTGGAAGTCTTCATGTGAAAAAGGCGGAAATGACATTCCAATGTGTCAGGGTCGCCTGAAGAGGACAATGCAACTTCGGAGATTTTTTTATACATTTCGTGCCGTGTATGTCAAGTATTTCATTTGTATGACTGTATCAAGGATCCATCACACTGTTTGCGCTTCTTAAAGCTCCGACCGAGATGCTATAGTATCAGGTTGTATGGGAAAAGGTTATATGGACCGACTGGAGGATTGATTGTGAAATGTGGATTTTTTCTCATGACCATGTTGACCATGTACATGTATACGGTGGTATATTTTAAGTGATGAATCTATCCAAGACATACGGATAACTTGGGGGTTAACATAGTTAAAATGGCGAAGAATAACAAACTTCTGCTACCTTGAAGTTGACGAGAAGCTGAAGGATCTGATCATGTTGACAGGTAGGCCAAATATCTGATCTCTCTACTTCAAGCAATATGAGCTGCATTTTTAAGTCCCCCCGCTTGAAAAGTGGGATATAATTTGGGTTTAATGTTAGGTTTGTCTTTCTGTAAATCTGTAACGCTTCCGTTTCCACAGTATATCTCGAGAACCCCTTGAGCTTTTGCAATGAAATTTAGCATAGCAACTCCCTATGGACTACAAGAAGATATTGATTTTGAGGTCAAAAGGTCAAAGGTCAAGGTCATAAATAAGCAAATTCAATCATGTTAAAACACTTTCGTTTCCACACGATATCACTAGAACCATTTGAGCTATTGCAATGAAATTTTATATAACAACTCCCTGTGGCCTTGAAGATAGTTGATTTTGAGGTCAAAAGGTCAAAGTTCAAGGTCGTAAATTTAAACATTCTGTCTGTGTGTCACACTATCATTTCCGTGCGATATTTCAAGAAGATTTTGAGCTTATGCAATGTAATTTTGTACCAAAACTCCCTATTGTCTCTCGCCCCTGTCAAAGTATATGTTTTATAAGTATTTATAGTATTACATGGCGCTATTTTTAGAGCAGGGGCATGAGGAGAGTTATAACTTATAAAAAGGTTTCGGCGGACTTTATGTTCTTATTACATCTATTAGAACTGTTTAATAAAGGCTAAATAAATCAAACACCATGGATTGTGTAAAATTTTGAGAAAACCGAACATGAAAACATGAATATATACATGTATGTGACTTCAGTTCTGCATATACTTCTATTTGCATAAAAGTGGTCTAGTGGTTATGTCTCTCGCAAAGAAGGTCCCGGGGAAGGGTTTTTTATCCATTTATTATCACATTTTTTTTTAAATACTTTTTTTTTAACAATTAATGTAGTTGAGCAAAATGAAAAATTTTTGCAGGTTATAAAATCATCATTACAGTGTGATAAATATTCCATATAATATGATACACATAATAAAGAATTTCAATCAAATCTTTGTATGAATATTGACATACATGTATTTTATTTCCTTCAGTATACATGTATACATTTAATGATTCTACAAATTCAGTCAGGGAGACAAACCTTTTTAAAGCGGGGGACACGAATTCTCTGAATTAGCTTGTTAAGAAATTTATTTTGCAATTATATTGTGACAACATGCAGAGGATTTGTATTTAAATAGGCCTAAAAGACCTTGTCCTGATCCAGTAAGACTAAAATGGTAATTAAAGTGTTTCAGAAGAAAGACTTCTGTAAAAAAATAGAATTATTTAAAAGTCTTAAAAGTCAAATGCTCTTTAATTTAGCTACAGCATAGGTTATAAGACACAGTTTTGTCATAATGATAATATACAGTTATTGCTGTTTTTGAGGTAATACAATGATTTAGCCATCTGAAAAAATGTTCACCAAGTTCCAAGCTCCTATTTATTTCAATACTCGAAGATGGCTAAATCATTGTATGACCAAAAAAACCCAGCAATAATTGTTCTAACTAGGAACAGTTATGATTCACTGATAAAATGATACAGCTCATTACTTGTTAACTTGCATTTTATTAAGTTCTAGCCAAATACATGTACAAGAGAGAAACAGAATTAAAATGTGAATAAACCTTACCAGTAGTATCAATTTGAAATGGTTTTTTTAATCAATTTTAGTTGCCATGAAAAAAAATAATATAATGTCAGTCTTTTAAAGGATAGATTTTGAAAGGAAGGAGTACATGTGTATTGTCAGGGGAAACTGACTGCCAAAAGTTAAAAAGCATGTTGTTCATGCAGTAACAGACGGACGGACGTACAGACAGACGGACCTCTTACCACCCTCACCCTAAAATATATATTCGCTTATATTTTTTTTCACATAAAAAAAATCACAGTTGTTAAGATATCTTTCCATAACAATTTGTATCAATTAGGGAATTTTCCAATCTATTTTTAGATCAATCTAGAGGAAATAAATCCTTGTATTGACTTGGAACGTCACGTGCAGGTCAATAATCAAACGTAGTATTTTTCTAACATATTGGATCTTAACAATTAAAATGAATACACATCATATGATAAAGCCAGTGATTTCTTACTTTGTGTGGTACATTAAGAGCTGATTTTTCCTACTCTCTTGATCACATTAATTTAATTATCTATAGATCAAGTCTAAGTGTAAATGTGAAAAATTAAACCTTAAACCTTTAAAACTTTAATTTTTTTCCAAATGAAATAATTTTCTAATTTATGTTTTTGTAGATCAAAAGTTGACAATTCATAAATAGGATATAAAACAAAATGCTTTCAATCAATCAAAAGTTGACAACTGCTCTAAGAAAAAAAATTGTTATATGATATGAAATGTTTTAATATTTTATTTGAAAAAAAAAACAATTATTATAATATAAAGATAACGAACAGTATATTCCAGCTCAAAAGTCCAACAATACAAAATTTGTGTAGAGCAAACATGGACCTCCAAAATATGATAGAATTAGATGGTATCATGTAATTTTCTTCTTTTTTCTTCCTGGGGAATTTTGTCACAATGTCACATTTAGCTTTGTTCAGCTGTTTGACAATCTTCTACAATTTTTAGACAGACACCAGGTACTTTCACTTTTTTGTCAGAAAATATTTAGTAAGTAGAAAGTGGTGCACATGAATACATTTGCATCAGTTTTACCTGCCGGGTCATAAACTATGTTTTAACATATATGGTCTCACAATCTTTTTCAACCTTGATCTCTCCAATGACATTTATTTCATTTTTCAAGATAAATCTTTATAATAAAAATTAGATATAATGGTAAGAGCAATTTGACTATGCCCTTTTTTTACCCTGACCATTCTAACGACTGTTTCACCTTCGACCTTCACTTATGATTTTAGCTCACCTGAGCCGAAGGCTCAAGTGAGCTTTTCTGATCACATTTTGAAAGAGTTATGCCCATTGGACTTCTAGCTGTCAGTCATTTGTCAGTTTATGTTCATTTTCACATTTTCAACTTCAAATATTGAAATGGAATTTTGTATACAAACTTGGTAAAAAGCATTCTTGGATGAAGGGGAATTTAAATTGTTAAAACAAAGGGCCAAGTCCCTTCACAAGGGGAAATAATCTAGAAAAGACAAAAATAGGGTGGGGTCATTAAAAAAATCTTCTTCTCAAGAAGCACTGCGCCAGAAAAGCTGAAACTTATGTGGAAGCATCCTAGGGTAGTGTAGATTCTAAATTGTTCAAATCATGACCCCCCAGGGAAGGGCGGGGCAACAAGTTTTACATAGAAATAATATAGGAAAAATCTTTGAAAATCTACTCAAGAACCAATGGGCCAGAAAAGCTGAAACTTATGTTATATGGAAGCATTCTCAGCTAGGTAGTGTAGATTTCAAAATGTCTAAATTATGATCAGTTGGGTTGGAATGCATTATGTATTACAAGAGGGACATCTGGTAAAGAATAGGATGGTCAAAGCTTCTCAGGTGAGTGATGTGGCCCTGGGCCTCTTGTTATAATTATAAACTATTGGTGACAGCAATCATTTTGTCATTATTCTCTTACTTAGACCTTTCCAATGACCTTACTTCACTTTTCATCCATTTAGCAGTCACTTATGCATGTACAAAATATCATTCTTTCTGTCATCATATTTTACTGATATATACTCAAAGAAGGAGGACACATTTCTTTTCATTTCATGGTGCATTTTTTTTGTAGGTATTAAATGCAGTTTTTTCAAGAAAGCAGGAACAATGGAGCATAACTGAAGTGTTATTTCCATAAAACCAGGAGCTGATTGATCAAGTGAAAGATGATACCAGTTTTGATAGTTGTCAAAAAACTAGAGCAAACAAGATGAAGAAATCCAGAAAATTATTCTCCCAGAAAGTTAACAATTACTTGTCTATGATATGTGAAGAATGTTAGAGAGCAGTTAATTGTCCAGATTGTGTTTTATGGCAGAAGAAGAAAATAATGAATGAAAATGATGAAATTTTATAAACGAAATAATGTGGCTAAATAGCTCAAAAAAGTAGGATGCATCGTGTCACATTCATCCAAAAAAAATTTCAAGTCATTTCATCTTCCCCCAGTAAAAAGAACTTGTCTGAAAAGTCTCAGTGTGTGTATCATTGATGTCGAAAATTTGCAGAAATTGTTTCTACTTATACGTAACACTCAAATGAATATGTTGATCAAATGACTAGTATGATGAATAATGTGTTCACTTTATTCACTTATGTAAATATTGATCAAGTATGTATACATGCATTGAATATAAATAAAGGTTTATACTTAAGTTTATCCACTGAGTGATTTATAAATAATTCATAGCCGGCCACCCCCCACCCCCCAAGGGCCTCTTTTTCCATGTTTTTTTTTTTAAATTTAAAGTCATTAAGTATTAAATTGAGAGCTATGTTTGTTTAAATTCTGTAATACAGATAGGAAGAACTATAGAAATTAACTTTTTTAAGTTTTGGACATGTTTAGAGCTATTTTTTGAGTAGCTCTAACTGTATCCATGAAATTTTTTATGTTAAAATGTCACAAACTTTGACTTTCAATATTTTCTAAAGTGTACATTGGCCAAGGGCAATTTTTTCATATTTTGTTAACAAAGGCACTCTTAACAACAAGCAGTAAAATTTACTGGATTAAAACACCCCCCTTTTTACTAAAATAGGTTCAATTCCACTAAAATTGTCACTTTTTTCCAAATTTTGGAACAGTGCCAATTTCATGACCTATTTGCACTAAAACAAAGTCAAATGCTCAAATCACTTGACTATGTATTTAAAAAGAACTAACCTTTATTCTTTTAGATACAGAAAATTTTGGATAATTTTAAATATGCAATTTTTTTTTTCTCTCCTCAAACCTGTCTAAAATGTTAAAAAATTTCACCTTGATTTTTTTCTGCATAGGAGCTATTTTTAGTAACAGGCCATAAAACGTATGTGGGTTCCATTAGCTCAGTGTAAAAATTGGCTGTGCGTGTGTGATTTCATTTTATGCAGTAGATTTGGCTCATAAAATTTGAAGGCAATCGGAGAACCTGTTTGTACTATTTTGGATGCCTTCTCGGAGACAGGCTGTTAAAAGCAAAATTATTTCCAGTATTTAAAACAGGTTTAATTTGGTGCTGGTAACATGTTCCAGTCTTTGATTCCATTAAAATAAAATGATTATTGTTTTTGCTTAGTTATTGGAACGACAAAATCTGCATTTGAGAATGATCTAGTATGATAGCTACTAAAATTTGACCGAAGTATAAAATGTTCATTAAGATAAGAAGGGGCTTTTCCTTGAAAAATATTAAAAGCATGAGTAAGTCTAAGCTGAGAAACTCTATCTTGAATATTTAATAAATTTAATTGACTAAGTATTTCGTAATTAACAGTTGCCTGAGGACCTAAATTCAAAATAAAACGAACCATCTTGTTTTGACAAATTTGTAACCTTTTCTTTAAAGTTTTGGATAGTCCTGCATACCAAGCACTACAGGCGTAATCAATATGGCATTGTATTAATGCTGAACACAGAGTCATTTTACAAAAAGTATCTAAAAACCGGGCTTGTCGGTAGTAAATTGGAATCTATTATTTCATTTTGGACAATCGATTCAACAATGTATTCACCACTTAAACATCTGTCTATTAAAACTCCAAGATATTTAACTTTTTCTTTACAATCAATGTTATGGTCATTACATACAACCTGGAACTTTTCAACATTTTGAAGCTTTCTTTTGGAACCAAATAAAATGCATTCAGTTTTACCTAAATGTAACGATAATTTATTATCAACAAGCCAGTGCGAAGTCTGTTCTAAAACTTTACCAAGTTTTTCTGATATAAAATCAGGATCTTTATGTGCAAATATAATGGCACTGTCATCAGCGTATAAAATAAGTTTAACAATCTGCGTCAACACTAGTAACCATATCATTAACGTAAATTAAAAATAATAAAGGGCCTAGAATACTGCCTGTGTATACTACAGGTGATAATACCAGCTATCTGAAGAAATTCCATTACTGTGCCAAGAACTGTTTTCTTTTAGACAAATACAAAACCAATCAACAGATTGAACACCAATTGCTTTTAGTTTTTTACAAAGTATGTCATGGTCAACAGTGTCAAATGCCTTTTGCAGATCAAGCATAACCATTCCAGTATATACAGTACCGACCAGACCCAACCTGACACCAAAGCAGTCCCAGAAAGCAGTCCCCGGGACTGCTTTGGAACCGCTCTGGGACTGCTGTGGGACTGCTCTGGGACCGCTGGGGGACTGCTCTGGGACCGCTGTGGGACTGCTCTGGGACTGCTATGAGACTGCTGTGGGACTGCTCTGAAAAGCAGTCCAGGCAGTCCAGCTTCCCTGGGGACTGCTTTCTGGGACTGCTTTGTTCACTCACGTGTGAAATAAGTTCTGAGTGACAGTGATAGCTCCGCCCCTTGTGTATTCTGGATTTGCAGATTCCCTGTCTGTATTGTTGTTTTAGTTTATAAGAGATGAGTTAAAACTGTTTAATAAGCAAGGATTTCTTACATTCTCTCAAGATAGATTATTACAGTTAATTAATATTTTCAGGGACTGTATACTTACACAAATTAATGTATAGTTTAGAATAAATTTAAAAAAAAAATAAAGTTGTTAAATAAGGAAGTCATGGAAATTTTTTTTATCCCTAACAATAAACTACAGGTTTATTAGAAAAAAATAGCTAAATGTGGGCCATTTTTAATTATTTAATGTAAAATTATTTACTCAACATTTGCATTGGTACTATTTAAAAATAATCATTACAGTTAGATATAAGATTTTCTTGATTGAAAAAAGCTACACGTTTTTCGAGGACCACGCTAAAAAAAAGGAGTATTTAATGTAACCCTCAAATAAAACATAACAATTTATTTAATGACCATAAAATAAAATTATGCTACCATTCTTCCGTAATATAATCAATGTGAATAATCTTGGGGGAATTAATTAATGAATAACCGGTAGCTTTTAATTTATAAACAAGTTATTAAAAGAGTACATTAAAAGAAAAAATTGAAAATGCCTGGAATTGTGATTTCTTTCTTCTTTTTTTTGTTTTGCTAGTGTTTACCCGGCCGATTAATGTTTATTAAATGGTATCAACACCCATGGTTTCAATAGCCTTTGGGCAGAAAATAAAAGCGTGTTATTTAGGTATTTGTATCAGCGTTACACATCATTGAACATACTGGTAAATAATGACCCTTATTTCAGTTTATGTAATGCGAAAAAATGTGGTAAATGAAATGTGTATAAATTTCTTTCGGGATTAATTAATTTTGAACATACTTCCATTCTGGTGATTTACAGATGTACACTCTAACATTTATAAATAAAACACTTGAAACTGAGTTTTATAGAACTAGAGAAATTAACGATAATTGAATTGACATTTCAGTAAAAATAATCATGACTGAAAAATAATACTTTACAAAATTTACAAAGAATTTTTTAAAACCCCCAAAACTTTAGAAAATTCCTTTAGCGTATCCCGATAGTATGGAAATCTGCCATATAATGATAAGATCTATTTAAAGCTTATTCTGGTGGGAAATAATTAATTCACATTTTATTTCTGTTTAAAAAACAAATATGGGAACCAGTATCAATCAAAGAATAATTATTAAATAAATGTACCCGATAATTGTGATTAAATATTCATGTTCGGTGTTATTCATATATGTTCATGTAGGTGTGAAAGCCTTCTTCCTCCAATAAATATTATAATTTCAATTTCTATGCGCGTATTGTTCACAAATGACCTTCGCGTACATGTAAGAATTCCTGGCATACTACACAGAATCAATTTCTACTGCCTTTTATAGTTCCTTTATTTATTGGAAATCTCATTTCTGAGTTAGCTCCGCCCAGTAAATTAATAAACCCCGCCCACTGGGACTGCTGGGACTGCTTTCTGGGACTGCTGGGACTGCTCTCTGGGATCGCTGGGACCGCTCTGGGACTGCTGTGGGACTGCTCTGGGACCGCTGTGGGACTGCTCTGGGACTGCTGTGGGACTGCTTTACAGTCCCAGAAAGCAGTCCCCGGACTGCTCTGGGACTGCTTTGTGTCAGGTTGGGTCTGGTCGGTACTGTAATCCCTTTGCAGTATTATCAGTCCCAGAATCAAATACGTATCAACAAGATTCAGTGGAGTACTTACTTCTAAGACCAGATTGAAAACTGAGATGATATATTATTACGATCTAAGAATTTTGAAAGTTGCATATGAACATATTCTCTCTCTCAAAATTTTGAAACAACACTAAGAATACTAACCGGTCTATAATTACGGACTTCTAGTGAAATGGTTCCTTTTGGTGAATAGGTTTCACCCTAGATGTTTTTTCTATATCTCTTCAGGAACAATGGAAGAAAGAATGAATAAATTTACAATATATGTTATAGGAATCTTTAGAAAATCAGCTCCATCACGAATGAACCTAGCTGGAATATCATCAAGCCCCGTACTTTTAGAAGGGTTCAATTTTAAAAGCTCTTTGTATACAAATCTTTCACTGACTGTTTTCAGAGTAAAAAAAATTGCTACACATTGAGTCCTAAATATCTGCAAACTTTAAGATTGAAGAAATTGTTTGCATTGATTTATGAGGAGTTGTGC
>NW_026940226.1:0-9772 GCF_032062105.1 Saccostrea cuccullata
AGAGTATCAAAACATTTCATCCAAAAAATATAAAAATTAGGGCTATAACAACTATATTGGTCATTAAACACATTGCGCATGCGCATATGTGCATGCATGTCATAGCATAATGTACTTATCCATTATACCTATTCACAGTTTAAATTTCATTATCATGATATCATGTTGTATTGAGAACCAAGATAATTAAAAGCAGATAAAATGTAGACCAATCAAATTGCAGATCAAATCATGAGCTTGCTTTCATGATAATTTTTATGTATCGTGCTGTAAAACCTACTACTGTATGGCTATATTAAAAATTTTGAAGTATTTTGTCAAAAAACGAGATAGATATTTCAGCCAATCAGAATTAAGCACACCTGCATGCACTTGAGTTCATGTTATTCTGACCATGTCCTCTTATCTACACTAATAAAATATCCTTAGGCTCTTTCATTAAAAATAAAAAAGACATGTATTTGTGAAACACTATGCGCCCAAAAATTATTTTTAACATGTAGGTCACAGTCAAGGTCACAAGATCATTGGCCTTGGTATCATTTGAAAGAACTTAATTAATGTTACATGCATAGTAAATATGAGGTCTCGATCTCTCGTGCTTCAAAAGGTATGGCCAAATTTTTTTTCAAAAAGCTAATTTTAGCTTATAGGTCACAGTCAAGGTCACAAGGTCAGTAACCTTGGTGTCAATTGAAGGTGCTTAATTAGTGGAATATGCAAACCAATTATGAAGTCTTTATCATTCCTGGTTCAATAGTTATGGCAAAAGTTCGAAAAAAACATTTTTAGCATATTGGTCAGTCAAGAATGACCTTGATGTCATTTGAAAGAAATTTTCTAGTGGAGTATGCATACCTAATATGAAGTCTCTATCTCTCATGCTTCAAAATTTATGGGCGAAGGTTAAAGTTAACAACAGACAGACAAACAGATAAACAGACAGAACAAAAACAATATATGCCTCTGATTTATTGATCCGGGTGCATAAATAAAAAAGAAAGAAAAAAATTATATTAATGGTTTGCATTTCATGTGCATTCAAGTGCATGCACCCAAAATTACCTTGATTTAACAAATCTATAACTATGTCTTATAGTATACTTATACTGATCATATAATATAAAGGTTTCACCTCAATTGGACTAGATTATGAGATCATTGATGGACAAATAGGTACCAATGAAAAGGAAAAGAAAGGCTAGGAACGAGATGCCAATGAACCAAATCGCTCACCTTAGCAATGCGGCTAAGAAAAAATCCATAAATCAGTTTGTTATTGAAAAGTTGCAACTCAATAGTGGTCTCACACAATCCTTAAGGTGAGAGGGTATGATTTGAACAAATGTGAATCTACACTAAGGATGCTTGCATATTTCTTTGATGACTTGTGGCTTTATTGACCTTCACATTTGCACTTACATTGTGGCCCCACCCTACCAAGTTGTGACTTGAACAAAATTAAATCTACACTACCTTAGAATGCTTTCAGATGAATTGGACTTACCACGGCTTTGATATTTTTAAATACCATAAATTTGGTAATTTTTACTGTAGATAAATTTTTAGCAAATTTGTGCATGCAATGCATTCGCGAGAATATTTTTCTTAAGAATAAATCAACATGTAAACAATCTAATTATGCTAAGATCTTTGATCCACTCCAGTATTTGTAGCGATCAAACTGGAGCCGATCAAAGATCTAATTTTAATTAGATTGACTTGTAAAGAATTTTTAAAATGAAAGTTGGTGTCCATTTTTAACTCAGTGAATATGTGTCGGTAAGCACTGGTCATTTTTAAATAGAAACCTGTTTATAGTACTGTAACTATAACCTACTGTAATTACCCATGCATGTAAATTGCCCTAATTATATGCAATATCGTCTGATGGTTTGAAAGCACTGAGACGGTGTGTCCATTTTTAATAATTTTGCTAAAAAAGAGATACCAGTTATTTTATCTAACCATGTATCAACACGGGCGATAACTCGAGTTCAGTACTTTTACTAGAGAGTTCCAAATGTAAACACGGCGTGTAAATTGTAGGTGAGAAAAAAACAAACGTTGAGAAAATTAATTATATTTTTGTCTTTATTTGGATTATATACACAACCCCTGAAGGTTTGTTTTAATTAAATTAAAAGTTATTTTTAGTTGCAAATTCTTTTGTATTTTTATCTTCAAAATTGTTTCGGAGCGATTCTGCAATTTCTTGCCATGTTGCGAGTATATTGGTGGTATTCTAACTGTACATACTAAATTGAAACATAAACTGATATGTATATCATAAGTGATTTTTACTTTTAGCGCCAGTGACAATTCACAAAATTTTGTAGCGTAAAAATTAATCAATAGTTTTTTGACCCAAATTTGCAGAAATAAATCGAAGTAAAAATTTCCAGATTTAAGGTAGAAGATTTTTAATGATTTTTTCTACGTGTTTCTATGTAAAATTTGAATTCCATGTTGTGGCCCTGCCCTACCCCCAGGGGTCATGATTTGATCAAACTTGATTGTCCACTATCTGTGGATGCTTCCATAAAAATATGATCATAATCCCTTGTCTATTCCAGAGAAGAACAGTCTTCGACAAATCCCGGGAGTCCGATGCCCGGGACCTGGTAAAATTGGAAGCGGGCATGTAGAAATTGTACACTTACAAGCCCGAAGGGCATGTTAATTCTAAGGCATAAGCCTCGGTATAATAAATTTAAATAAGACCAATAACATTAAATGTATTTTTTAAAGTCTTTGATTTTCCGTCTAAGTGAAATAAAAAAAAACAAAATTTTACCGACATCTTATTTTACCGCGATTTCCAAGGAACTCTTCTGCAAAAGAGACACAAAAAGTGTACAGGTTGAAAACAAATGGCGAGACAAGAAATTGACAGAATCGATTTTCAGATTATTTCCTTGGCATGAAAAGGCAAATAAGAATAAAATAACTTGATAAAATTCGAGGCATGTAAATATTTGTTCGGGCTTGCGTAATTGGTGATCACACCTGCCCGAAGGGCATGTGCTGAGAAAAAGATTTGGCGAAGACTGGAAGAAGATTTAAAAAATTTTCCAATACCCCTGTATATTTCTATGTGAAAATTTGCTCGGCCATTGTGGCCCAGCCCTACCCCCAGAGGTCATGATTTGAACAAACCTGAATCTACACTTTCAGAAGATGCTTCCATATAAATATGATCATTCATGCCTTTGCTAATTCTTGAGAAAAATATTTTTAACAAATTTTCCTATTTATTTATATATAAAACTTTTACCAGTCATTGTCACCCAGCCCTACCCCCGGGGGTTATGATTTGAATATACACCACCTGAGGATGTTTTCCTATTAGTTTCATCTTTCATGTCATAGTGGTTCTTCAGAGGAAGATTTTTAAAAAATTTTCCTATATATCTCGATGTAAGAGTTTGTTCGGCCATTGCGGCCCAGCCCTACTCTCAGGGTTCATGACTTGAACAAACTTGACTCTATACTACCTGAGAATGCTTCCCTATAAGTTTCATCTTTCCTGGCACAGTTCTTGAGTGGAAGATTTTTAAAGAATTTTCTTATATATTTTTATGTAAAGCATTGATCGGCCATTGTTGCCCCACCCAACCCCGGTGGGTCATGCTTTGAATAAATTTACAGGGCTCAACATTAACGCTTGTCCGGTTGTCTGGTACCAATGAAAAACCAGAGTAGCTCTACTGGTTTGTACTTATAACAAAGGATGAAAAAAGAAGCCATTGCCATCAGACCAAAACTGTAGAAGGAGTAGCATTTTAAAGGAATTTAAGACATTTCTATTTTTAGTAACCATGGCAACACTGTTCATAGAAACCAAAAACCGTTGCACTATTTTATGTATCTTAGTGTAGTCTACTTGTGTGCCAAGTAATACTGAAATCAGACGAAAACTGTAGGAGGAGTAGCGTTTTTAAGGGATTTCACGAAAAATTCTATTTTTTAAAACCATGCACTCAAAATAAAAAATTGCTTAGTAATTCTTTTTTACTTATTTTAAGTAATATGATTACTTAACATAATTGTTAATTACTGACTATGATTGAGTATTACTAAGGATTACTAAGTAATTCACGAATTACTTAAAATTCCTTATTGTAAGTAAATTAATTACTTAAAGTATTTTTGAATTCATTCAAAAATTAATTTAAGTAATTTTAAGTAAATTAATTTACTTAAATTTTCCATTATCGCCCTTGAAAATATTTTTTAATAAAACAAAATATTAATCAAATATTTATAAACAATTCTGCATCTGAAATTTTTGTTACAATTAAATGACATATTCATTAAGAGATATAAATATCTCAATTTACATTGTTTAGAGTAACCTAGTATAATTTTTTTAGGTAAACTATTATAAATAATTAATGAAAATATAAGCAATCGAAACTAGAAAACAATATGCTTACAACAATGTATGTAGAATGTAATGAGTTGACTATTATAAAGAAAAGTCCTTATTATAAAAGTTCTGTTAATTCTGACATGACAATCAATTAAATATGTCAGGTTCTCTTTAATCAGAGGAATTTCAATTATTTAATTTGATAACTTACATTATGTAAATGTCTACTCATAACCACCTCTGAATTACCTAAAAAGCTTTGTATTTCAAATACTAAATAATTCATTTTATTTAATTATTTTAAGTAAATTATTTACTTGTCACTGTTTCTATAATTATAAAATTATATTACTTAAAATTACTAATAAATATTATAAATTACTTATCATGATTGCTATGGTGACAAACTTTTTTACTTAAAAATTACTTAAAATAAGTAATTCGTTTACTTGATTTGAGTAAAAGTAAGTAATATATTTTTTGAGTGTGGCAACACCGTTCATCGAAAACCAAAAACCGATGCGGCAATTTTGGCCCCACCCTGGTCCCGGGGTTCATGATTTGAACAAATTTGAATCTACACTACCTGAGAATAATTTTACACAAGTTTCATCTTTCCTGTCTCAATGGTTCTTGAGAAGATTTTTAAAGATTATTCCTATGTAAAACTTTTATCGCCATTTTGGCCCCACCCTAGCCTTGGGGGTCATGATTTGAACAAATTTGAATCTTATTAACTCTACCTGAGGATGATTCCACATGAGTCTCATCTTTCCTGGCACAGTCGTTCTTGAGAAGAAGATTTTTAAAGAGTTTTCCTATATATTCCCATGTAAAACTTGGGTCGGCCATTTTAGCCCTACCCAAGACCCGGGGGTCATGATTTGAACAAATTTGAATCTACACTACCTGAGGATGATTCCACATGAGTCTCATCTTTCCTGGCCCAGTGGTTCTTGAGAAGAAGATTTTTAAAGAGTTTTCCTATATATTCCTATGTAAAACTTGAGTTGGCTATTTTGGCCCCACCCTTGCCCCGGGGGTCATGATTTGAACAAACTTGAATCTACACTACCTCAGGATGATTCCACATTAGTTTCATCTTTCCTGGCCTGGTGGTTCTTGAGAAGATTTTTTAAAAATGCCATTAATTTTTCTCTAATTCATAATTATCTCCCCTTGGAAAAGGGTGTGGCCCTTCATTTGAACAAACTTGAATCCCCTTTACCCAAGGACACTTTATAGCAAGTTTGGTTGAAATTGGCCCAGTGGTTCTTGAGAAGAAGATGAAAATGTGAAAAGTTTACGACGACAACGTCAACAACAACGACTATAATGACGACAGACAACGGACAAATTTTGATCAGAAAAGCTCACTTGAGCTTTCAGCTCAGGTGAGCTAAAAACAACAATGATTAGGACAGACAACAGACAATTTCGATCAATGTGAATTTTGTTTTGTGATTCTGACTGTGATTAGTTTTAAATTAAAAATGCATACCTGTTATACAATTAATTATACACAAAAGCAATGCTAGCAGTTGGTCATGTTTTATACTTCCATGTTTATAATACAAAGTTTAAATTTTGTGAATTTATATGAAGAAAATGTTTAAATCTTTCTTATATATTCCTAAATGCACATTCAAAGATGTATTAAAGAAATTGCATGTACATTAATTTAGAAAATTTTCAATAAGGAGGAATGAAATATATAAGTATGTAACTATCAAGTACGTTCACTACCCTAAGTTTATCTGAAGTTCATTTGAATTATTACCCTCTGTATGATTAAGGATTTCCATCCCTAATGGGACCTAATTCTTTACCCTTAAATGTCCGTCAAGTACATAATACTCTAATATTATATTAAAGCATTTTATAGTGGAAAACAGTCTTCATGAAATCTCACTGGTCCGAAGACTGAGACCAGTGAATTTTGATCAAAATTCAAGAAGTCCGATGGGCTTGTTGATTATAAAAATCATATACAGTCAAAATTTATTTCAACTGACTTACTTGCGTAATTTCATTAATATATAAATAAAAAAACAAGCACGTGTTGTTGAATTGTATTATTATAACCCTATTATAACATGGATGTATTACGTAACAACCGGAACTAGCTAGTAATTATTAACTAGTAAGTAAAATGTGCAAAGTTCCAACGAACAACTTACCGAAACGCGTCAAAGGGTGAAAAATGGTGGCATTACAAAAGTTAAAGTACGTAAACATGTATAGATTTACAGTTATGAAAATGTATTTATTTTATTTTTTAAGTAAGGGGCCAGTAAAAATTTTGGTGGGCTAGTAAATTTTGAAAGTTTACTGGTCTGACTTGCCAGTTAGCATGAAAAGTTTTCGTGAAGACTGGGAAAAAGATTGCCTACGAGAAAGTTTCGAATATTGCCTTAAAGCAGCAGTTAATTAAAAAAGATTGCATTGAAGTCTATGGGAAAAAGCTTTTTTTCAAAATAAAAATCCAAATAATTTGAATATCCATAAATCCTGCGGTGGAAAGATGCATTGAATTATTAAAAATAGAATGACAATTGAAAACAATTTTTGTACCGGCTTAAATTTTTCAATTGATTTTTTTATTAATTAAAAATTAAGGAGATAACTCTTACCTAAATTCAAGGTCATAAATTAGGACACACCCCACTTTGCATACTAATAGTAATAAATGGGAAGTATGTTTAAATAAACTGTGTATGCAATGTCTACACATCTGTTATGTATTCAATTTCATTAAATTTGTTCCTATTAGGGATTGAATACCTTAATATGTTGAACTGCCATTTGAAATTTATTAATGGTCCCCCTTCTTTGAGATAACCAAGTTCAACTGTATATTTCATATGTCAAATTTGCAGCATATATTATAAATGTAACTACTAGAGGAAGGAGAATATTTTCCACATCAGAATGAAATGCTTCAAGATATGGTTTAGTCATGCTTTGGCAAAAAATTTTAGTTTAAAAGTATTTTCCTGTCAAGTGTTCTTTAAAATTGTGTATTGTCATTTGAAAATAAACTAATAAGCCAGGGGATTCCAAATGATAAGGAAACATGTGTAATCATTACATGTGAAATTGTGCAACTGTCAAATCTCACAATTTTCAATTTTCTTTTAATAATTGTTTTCTCTTTTATAGTAGAAATACAGCTTGTAAATGTAAATGAGAGATATAAAGTTCTATTAATAGACTTCCTTCTCCTGTTGTCTGTATTCAGATATTGCCCAATAAACATGACAAAATGAAAATGGCAGATAATTATTCTAATTTAACTTATAGGTTCACTACAATTAAATCTGGAGATCCAAATGTCAAATTGACATTTAACATGTTTAAATTTAAACAAAAAAAAAAGACAAGAAGAAGTTAACTCAACTCAAATTGATTTACATTATACATGATTTACATGTGATAATGATGAATAAATAAATATTGTACAAAATGGCTTTTGGTTTATAGAAATCTTAAATATGAAAACTCTACATTGTAAAAAATTGCATTATGTTTATAGTTTCCCTGTCAGTTTCAGCAAGTTTGGGGGACGTCGTATGACATCAGACACTTCACTGTGCATGTCAAGATGTGTTGTGCGACTTGTTGTTTGACGTGGTTGTTCAATATTTCAAGCCCGTTTTGTTAGTATAACACCGCACTCACATGAACGGTCACACCATAAAACATATCATATTTGGTAATTACTTTCAAAGTATCTGCCTATGCATTCTTCAAAACTGATTCAGTGGGTATTTGCTTCAGTTTGCTACCTAGAAATCATTAGGGTGGTGAGGCTTTATCTCGAGTCACAATTAAGATTATTGAAGGTTATACATGTATGTTGAGTCATCAAGTTCCATTAATTTTGTCATTTTTATTTTATTTAATTATATTGTTTCACAAGTAAATTTTCTTGTTCTTTACATCCATGCAAAAGTTCCGAAAATACACATTCTGAAAGTGTTCAATCTCCCACGATTTTAAGATCGAATTCCTTCTATTAATATGCAGGTAAAAACATAATATTTCATTATATATACACGTGTTGAAGTCTCACAGAACTCATAATTATATAATCTTTCGTTTCATTGTGACAATAAACAGCCAAATTATGAAAAGAAATTTATCGTGGTGGCGACGTATACAGCGACTTAGGGACATAACTCTGACGGAAAACAACTTGAAATGGCCTGTCACACGTAAAATATTGTTTCTACATCAATAAAATTTTCATTGTAAACAATGATAAAACACACTTATTTGTAAATAATGCTAATAACTTTACTTTCTTGAAGAACAACTAATATAAGAGGCATCGTTGACATTCTGTTTATATAACATCCATAATGGCGCGCAAGATTCAAGACAGAATTTGTAGTAACTTACACTGACTGAACACCTTTGATGACGCCTTCTATGTATCGTTATTTCAGCGACTTCTACTGTTTTCTTGTTTGTAATAACTCTGAAAATAACCTTGCACTGCACTTTATGACTCGATTAGCTCAAAAATAATAACTGCGTAGTTCGCCACTCTCAAATCTCCGTTTCTGAATGTAGAATCTCTGTTATCTAGACGCTTGATTTATATAATGGGAGTGGTTTCGCTCCTCTCATTTTTCGACCCGTGTAGTTTTAAATCACTATTAAAAAATGACAATAAATGAAAGAGATAATAATCAAACAGTGTTTCAGTTGTTTATGGGTAATTTATTTATTCACATTTTTTTTTTATTTTAAATATGTCAAAAAAAATTATGATTATAAACTATTTTTTTTAAGTGTAGTCTTGTTATATTTGATTTTCAAATGGAGATTGTACATGTATAATAACGATGATATGGAGTAGGATTTCCATCGTTCTTCCGTCCTGATTGACCAGAAGTAAGTTTCGTTTTTATCAAATGAGTAAAGTCGTCTAATAATGATTTAAATCTTCCTAATCGATCCATGTTAATTATTCCAAAAATAAGCAATTTTTGCTACTTCCTGTTTGACCGGAAGTGAAGCCAACGGACGGTAAATTAAGTTTTATGCTTCCAGTGAATTCCAGTGAAATATATAACCCAAAAACATGTTAAGAACAGCAAAAATATGCGTTTTCTGACAACTTCCGGTTTGACCGGAAGTGACGTCACAGGACGTATTTTTATGACGCCAGTAGTTCAAGCTTGACATTTTGAACAACTTTGCTTCTTTCACGTGTTACAAATTCGAAATACTTTTTGAGATATAAAGGAAAAACATTCGGCCCCTCTCGGCCCCTAATTTAAGGGGCCAGCCCTTTTTTCGAGGTATCATTTGAAAGATCTTGGAATTCTATACTTTTTTTGTTCTACATGTTTAAACAAAATATTTCTAGGTAAAAAGTTATCTCAG
>NW_026940227.1:0-9852 GCF_032062105.1 Saccostrea cuccullata
GAACTTATATCAATAATATTATTATAAAACAAATACATGTATGTGATGATTCTACACCATCGTCATTGTCTAAATGCAAGACAAAATGGTGTCAGTTGTATACTTTGAAAACTTAAGTCATTAATGTTTGTTTTATTAATTTACTGCAAATACTTGATGAACTTAATATCAAACCTTGCCTACAAAAATCGATCCCCACAAATCAAAAAAATTCTACAAAGGAATGGTTAAATACCAAATTAGAACAAATATACATGTATTTTCTTATTCATCTTTCGGCAATACCCTTTTTAAGATGACTGTATTTTCAAAGATTTTTGTTGTCAGTCTAATGAGATTTAAACATTTTAAAATATTATTGATCCTCTTTTAAATGAGTTATTAGAATATTTAAGTAAAATTCAGTTTCCATTGCTAAAAACCATCAACCATTTCAATGTCAGAGATACATGTAATCTTTAACATAAGTGTTTCATAAAAATGTGCTTTTGGGGGAAAATCATGAAACATTTTGACATGAATAATCTCTACGTTTACTAGCCAATATATATATATATATATATATATATATATATATATATATATATATATATATATATATATATATATATATATATATATATATATATATATATATCCAAAAATGAAAAGAAATAGCACAGTGTCCGGTAATTAATATTAGAAAAAAAATGACAAGGCAACAATGTTAGTAAAACGTAAGCGCTTTCTTCATTATTTCTTCAGACGTTTTACGTTTCAAAACAATTCAAAAATGTGACGTAATAACGTTACCTGTTGATATAGTATATGTCTGTCGAAAGACATATACTACAAACCGACGGACACACATCAATATCTTCATTCTAGTTCCTGTCATCCTAGCCATACGAAACGCTCGATCCCGTACAATTTAGCTAGAAGAGTCTGCACAATAGTTAGCGACGAGAAAACAAGAGATGAACGTCTAAATGAATTGAAAAAGTATTTACTTGAACAATGTTATCCTTCCGGAATCATTGAGGACGGGATAAAAAAGGCCATAGAAATCGACAGAGAAACACTTATTAATGCCTCAAAAAGTGACAATCCGGATACCTCAATATTACCGCTTGTAACTACATACAATCCGAAGAACAGGAATATTACCCCTACAGTGCGTCACCTCAACAACCTCCTACAGACCGATGAGAAAATGTCCAAAGTGCTGGTAAAATATAAATTCATCAACAGTAAAAGACAACCTAAAAACCTCAGGAGAATATTGTGCAAATCTTTATTTCAACAACGGAATTCATACAAGGTCAATACATGCTCCGATTCACGTTGTGGAACTTGCCGATATATTAAAGAGGGAAGTACTTTTACACTCGGAAATAAGAAATTTACCGTAAATGCAGATATGACCTGTGCATCAAAAAACCTTATTTATTGTATAACATGCGCTGGATGCGGAGAATTATACATAGGAGAAACCGGGACCACCCTTCGCACTCGTATACGTATACACAGACAGCATATCAACCAACCCGAGTACAGAAAAATAAAACTCAGTGAACATCTTACTGTTTGTGGACAGGGACAATTCACAGTTTATCCCTTTTATAAACTCAAAACAGAGAACGTTTTAGAAAGAAGGGAAAAAGAAAAACATTTTATAAATATTTTTAAACCATCCTTAAATAGTTTATTATAGACTGTCTCATGACTTAATTATTTATTACGCTATGAATTATGTTATTTTACTTTGACTCTATAATTGTTTCCTCTAATAGCATTGTGACGTCATTGCATTGTTGTTGACGTTATCAACAGGTAACGTTATTACGTCACATTTTTGAATTGTTTTGAAACGTAAAACGTCTGAAGAAATAATGAAGAAAGCGCTTACGTTTTTCTAACATTGTTGCCTTGTCATTTTTTTTCTAATATTAATTACCGGACACTGTGCTATTTCTTTTCATTTTTGGATATATATATATATATATATATATATATATATATATATATATATATATATATATATATATATATATATATATATATATATATATATATATATATATATTTACATTTGCAAATGTTTTCCTTTATATAACACTACATAAGGCAAGCGTTTTTATAACTGTGTAAATACAGGTATGGGGTCAAGAGGTCATAGATGTGCGTTTGGATAAACGTTCGACGTAATTTCTCTGTGACGTCATAAAGGGTTGACGCGCGTTTAGTGGATTACATACATGCCGTTGGGTTTGAAAAATTAAGGCATTTCACACGTTAAAAGTAACAATCAGGCAAATATAAAGTATGAATAAGTCACAAATGTAAATATAAGTAATAAGGTATCATTTTTTGAGTTTTATTGAGATGTAAAACGGGTTGGCACATGATCAAATCTTCCTTATGGGATTTGATCACGTGACCAACCCGTTTTACATCTCAATAAAACTCAAAAAATGATACCTTATTTCTTAAATAATAAAAACTTTAAAACACTTTTCGAAATATTTCAACCGTGTTACCGGCCTTCATCAATCGTGTTTATTTAAATGCATAGCAACTCAAAAGTATTATGACGTCACAATGAACATAAAAATTGAGAGGCAACGTCATGCAATAAAATTGCGCCAAAAACATCTGAAAATATTATGAGAGCAAAAATTGTACTTGTGTTATCAAAATTTTTAGCATATAGAATAAAATACTAGAATACGGGGTATATTAAAAAGATGATTTTAAAGTATAAATAAATGTATATCTGTAAAAATAAGTATCACAATGTCACACAAATGTTCATAAATCCAATTCAAAGACAGAAGTGTTCCCTTTTGTTAATACCAAATGGTATATAAGTGTTCAACTTTTTCTTCCAAAGATTTTCTCTATATTTGCGGTAAATGTCATTCTTATACAGTTTTTCAATGCCTATTATATTATAATCTTCTACTGTATGTACATCTGAATTAAAATGAGTAGCCACAGGATCATTTGTTTCCCTTCTAATTAAAGACAAATTCAAAACATGCCTTTGATATAAACTATCACCAGTTTCTCCCACATACACTATTTTGTCACACTTTTTACAAAAAATTCCATAAACAACATTCCTTGATTTACAATTAATATAATTTTTCACTTGAAAAGTGTATCCGTTATAATCTTCAAACTGGCTGGTTTTCACAACAAATTTACACAAGATACATTTTTTAGCACCACATGGATCACATAAATTTCCTTTTTTAAAAAATAAATTGTTGTGTTTTTTATACACTAAAATGTCTTTCAAATTTTTGTCTCTTTTATAGGCAACGATTGGGGTCTTTTTGAACGCAAGTTTCAGGCGATCGGAATTTTCAAGAATTTTTTGTCTTTTCTTCAAAATGTTATGAATATTCGGTAATCCTTTTGAATAGGTCAACACAAGGGGAACACGGTCACATCGCGTTTTATTTTTTCTATAATTTAGTAGATCCGAGCGATTGAGTTTGTCAACTTTCGTAAGTTGTTTTTCTACTTCGTTGCTAGAATATCCTCGTTTTCGCAAGTTCTTTTTCACTTTATCACGTTGGTTTTGATAGTTTTCCTCTGTGGAGCAAATACGACGTGCTCTAAGACCAAGGCCGAATTGCAAACACAACCTCTTTTTTATCTAAGATACATTGACGACATTTTTGGGATCTGGACGGGGACAGAAGAAGAACTACATGATTTCCATATGACTGCAAATAGTATTCACCCCAACATTCAGCTTGACCTGCGTTTTTCAAAAACAAAAATAGACTTCCTTGATGTTTCTATTTCTCTGGATAACGGATTTTTTACAACAGATCTTTACAGCAAACCAACTGACAAACATATGTACCTTAACAAAACCTCCAGCCATCCCGAATCTACAAAAAGTTCAATTCCGTACGACCTTGGTCTTAGAGTATTTTATTCTATATGCTAAAAATTTTGATAACACAAGTACAATTTTTGCTCTCATAATATTTTAAGATGTTTTTGGCGCAATTTTATTGCATGACGTTGCCTCTCAATTTTTATGTTCATTGTGACGTCATAATACTGTTGAGTTGCTATGCATTTAAATAAACACGACTGATGAAGGCCGGTAACACGGTTGAAATATTTCGAAAAGTGTTTTAAAGTTTTTTATTGTATTGACACAAAAAGAGACTTTGGATATATATATATACTGATATATATAAATACTTGTGCTCAATTTTCTTCGTCAATTGTTTATATGGGTTGTACGCATGCCCGACCTACATGAGAGGAAAACAGTAATGGCGATTGATAAATATACTTCGTGTAGCTTCGTTTCTAATGATCACTGTTTACAAAGATAGACGATGGTATTTTGCCTGCATATTTATGGAAATATAACATTAAGTTGTATTATTGAAGGAGTTTTCTATTCAGTGGATTTCTTATCTCTGGAAAGCGAGGAATTCATGTTCTTTTGTTTGCTGGGTGAATTTCTTTGTTTAAGTTTGATTCACAAATTGGAAGCATGGAGAAAATTTAAGTGTTCAGTGTTTAAACAAGTGTTTGTTTTACCGATCTCTGTGTATTTTCATGGCGTTCGCCTTTAACAAAAACAGATGTGAAAAAATGTGGAGAATAAAAGCTTTCCGAGACAAGCATGCTGTTTTTTATAATCATGGTAACATCAAAACTTTTCTGTCAGACTTAAATTTCAAACTACAAATAATCAAAATACGATGCTACATCTCAACGACTTCTATGGAATCTGAACTTTTAATTTGAAGGGGAAAAACAGACCCCCCCCCCAAAAAAAAATCTGAATGGTCAAAGTTTATTGATTAAGATAAAATATTATAAAATTAACAAAGTCTATGAGAAAAAGACAATAATTTTTTTTTAATCCAACAGATGTTCCACATTATATACTTGCATTTTTTTTTTTACAGTAGATTTAAAGAGCTACCTGTCCCAATATTTATTTGATTTGATACTCAGCTTACTTTAAATCCTGTCATAACTTTTATATGCACTGAAATATTGTTCAAAAAATCATATTTTTGAAAAAAAAATTTACAAAATGTTGAAACATTCCTGTAACATTAGGTAAGTCATAAATTTCAATTAATTTTGCTTATTCTTGATAGTTTTTACTATAATAAATGTGTACATAGACAAATAAACATCAATTAAATTTAATCTTAGCAAAGAAAGGTATTCTACGGAAGCCCATTTAGGACCTATCAAAAAATATTTTTGAATTCGTTATAACGATTTTTAGAATTCGTTATAACGAATTTAATTTGTTATAACAGATTCATTGAATTCGTTATAACGAATTTAATTTGTTGTGACAGATTCATTGAATTCGTTATAACGAATTTAATTTGTTATTACAGATTTGTTGAAATCGTTATTTAAGAAATAAGTTGACACATGATCAAATCTTCCATAAAGCCCTTCGGGCTTTATGGGATTTGATCACGTGACCAACCCGTTTTACATCTCAATAAAACTCAAAAAATTATACCTTATTACTTATATTTACATTTGTGACTTATTCATACTTTATATTTGCCTGATTGTTACTTTAAACGTGTGAAATGCGTTAATTTTTCAAACCCAACGGCATGTATGTAATCCACTAAACGCGCGTCGACCCTTTATGACGTCACAGAGAAATTACGTGGAACGTTTATCCAAACGCACATCTATGACCTCTTGACCCCAAACCTGTATTTACACAGTTATAAAAACGCTTGCCTTCAGCAGTGTTATGTAAAGGAAAACATTTGCAAATGTAAATATAACGAATTTAATCTGTTATTACAGATTTGTTGAATTCGTTATAACGAATTTAATCTGTTATTACAGATTCAATTCGTCATAACGAATTCAACAAATCTGTAATAACAGATTAAATTCGTTATAACGAATTCAATAAATCTGTAATAACAAATTAAATTCGTTATAACGAATTAAATGAATCTGTTATAACAAATTAAATTCATTATAATGAATTCAATAAATCTGTTTTAACAAATTAAATTCGTTATTACTAATTCTAAAAATCGTTATAACGAATTCAAAAATATTTTTTGATAGGTCCTAAATGGGCTTCCGTAGTATTCTTACTTGAAATTAATATTAAATATTATTTTCAAGTAAGAATACCTTTCTTTGCTGAGATTAAATATAAATCATATTTCATGAGCAGAATGATTTCTTATTAAAAAAAAATCCAGATAGCTTAATTGGTAAAGCAGCCATTTATCACTAATGGAATATCCAGGTTCAAGTCCTGGTCTGGATCTAAATTTCACCTGCTCTAGTACTGGCATCAAATTATTTTGTAGTAAAAAAAACTACATTGAGGTCATTTATGAGTTACTAGAATTTTTGTCATCTGTACAAGAAGGGGAGAAAATAATATCATTTTATATAATACATTTCTACAATAAAAGAATATATTGTCTAATTCATTATGAAATCTCCAACTTGAAATAAAAAGAAAAATAAGCTTTGTACAAATGCTGTTGTCTTTATCATTTTTAAAAAAAAATTATTATCATTATTAATTTATTTTTGTATGTGTGTGTTTTATTTTATTTGTGTAGTTTAAGAATTGTTAAACAAATTAAGCGTGCAAAACATGTTACATCCATGTATGTTTTTTAGTCTTTATTACTCTTTATTTGCTTAATACATGTATATTATCACAATTGTTCAACAGCATATACAGAAAAATTAGATTTGTGTGTTATTGTGTTTCTGTGTATACAATGAAAAACAGCACCTGTGTTATAAAACAATAAGATTCATTATATTTGGCAATTTCTTTAATAATGTCATTAAATTCTTTTTTTAGCGATAGCAACTAATCGTAGATTATATTGGCATGATTATTCGAGTGAATCTAAGAAATCGATGTTATAGTTGTGCACGTTCTTTTGAGATAGAAAACAAATCCAATTTTGAACTTTGACATACCAAATGCTATGTATCTGATTACCTCTCTTTGACTGAGCAATCTGCATCTGTTTTGTTTACATTGCATTCCAGAACACGAACTGAATAACCTCTGCAGATTTAATTCCTCATTTACCGCATGCAAATCAGATAAAATGCAGGAAAGCTTGTTATACTTTTTAACATTATTTAAATCATGAAAATTGTCAATTTTTGATTAAAAATACTTGTATTTTGCAAGTAAAGAAATGTTAATTTTTACCTAGCATTTTTTTTATTATTTCAAACGCAGAAATGAAAAGTATAATTTAGTAGCTACTTATACAAGGTTCTGATACATGTTGTTATTGCGGCCGGGTATTACATAAATTTCAATTACACGTACCGATACGTACAGTTTTAATAGGATTACAAATATATTTTGCTATATATGTTTATGAAAAACGTTCAGTAAATTTTGTTTAAGGTGTATACGGCGAATTTACACCCCATTTCTTCCAATTATTTACAAAAATGTATACATAGAAATGGACATTTAATGCTTTATCGGTCCGCAGGATGCCCAGAATTTTTGCTGCAGGTTTATATTATACCACCCCCCCCCCCTCGGTGAGAACGAACACTGAAGTTTTCATTATCAATTTCATTTCATTCTCCAATCGCACATATACTTTAGTTGGTTTGGGGAAATCATGTCCTAATATTACGTAACGAAGATTTATCAAGTTGACCTACATGTAATTTTTATCTGTGTGAGGCTAATTGTCAGATGTTTTTATATCAAAACAGCATGCATTGTTGTGTATTATGTTATACCTTTGAATTATTATGTACTGTTATATTAAGAAATTACTGTAATTGTATACTATAAACGAGTGGAACTGTGGGACTGAGGAAAACTTGACCTGGGGTACCTCCCCCCTCCCCCCCCCCCAGTTTAGACTCATTGAGAGTCATTATACACTTATCCACTGGGTGTGAGTGGAATAGCTCTTTTATCAAACCCGCGAAAGAAACTATGTCTCTCAAGGGTTGCTGAAATGATATCCCACTCACAACCAGTGGATAAATGTTTTATTATACTGATGAATATAATAATTTCTGAGGATTGAACTTTTTGGAGTAGGGGCTTAAGATAATACTGCAAGAATGTGCTGAAATCCTGATGATTTGATAATGCTACCTCAGTCGCTGGGAATTGCATGAAAATTTTCTAAGGGTGGATAGCAAAAACGTGGAAAATTTCAGACTATGAAAAACAGTTATTTTACCTTCTGAACTTTATATAGGAAACATTTTAACAGAAGTATAATAATGTATTAAATAAGTTGCATGTACAATTTGTTATTTTGTAAACTTATAGCCTGTATTGCCCAGAGTTATATTCTGAATAAACTATTATTAATGTCATTAAATACTGATTTACTCATTCTCATTCTCTCTCTCTCTCTCTCTCTCTCTCTCTCTCTCTCTCTCTCTCTCTTTGATTGTAAGATCAAACAACTGCGAACCAGCTTATGGAAAATTTAATGTATAGAAAATTGAAAGATAAGTTCTTCTCCAAATTATTTTTGTATTACATACTTGGTAATAAATACTGGATTTTTGCATATGCGATATGCCTGACTTTACAATAGCCGTTTTTATAGTAAACTAAATAAAGGAATATATATATTACCCTCGACCACTTCCTCCTTCAGAAAACACGGAAAAGTTTTAAGTTCAATTTGGTAAGACTGAGTCATTAACATTTCTACAAACCCACCCCATACAATTTTTTTTCTTGTTAGGACAATATTTTATGTTTACTTGACAAATTTAATTGATAAAATTTTGAGAGGGGTTTTAAATAGGTATATGCCTCCCCTCCTGGAACAATTTCCGATCCCACCCCTGATGTTTTGGAGGTCCGTGTTTGCATTTTGTATTGTTTTATGTTCTTAGAATGAATGGGTAATGTGACTACCAACTTTTTCTTTATATCACTGCAAAAACTATAAGGTGTGTTAATAGCTATAATTATGTATGGAGTACACATAACAGCATGAAATCATTCACTGAAAAAAATAACCAGTGAAAGTCACTGGGAAGACTAGTATATTTACTGTCCACTCAATCACTACCTCAAAAGTAGTTTTACTAGGTATTGGGTAGATTTACTAGATAATATAAGTAAATCTAAGAACTTATAAGTAACTTTCACTAGGTATTTAAGTATCTTTACGACCACTGTTCCACTTTTCACTATCTTAGCTAGTGCACAGAGTGATTACTAATCACGGAGAACGCTTTACTTAAAACACTAGTTAAATCAACTAGGTAATTCTCTCAGTGTTTATTTCAATCTGACCTCTGATTTCCAATCAATGATGTCGATCCAGATGATGTACATAAAAATGAAAAAGTACAGTATTTATATAGAATTTATTGTGTGTTATGTTGTCATCTAGTACAATAACAATGTTGGTCATGCAGGAGAGGAAATCTGCTCAAAATTTGTTTCCATGTTATCAAGACTCTTTAAAGGAAATCCAGACTCAAAAACTAACTAGCCAGGCGCGGATCCAGATTGTTGACAGGGGCTATTTTATTTCGAAGAAACAAAACTAAAACTTTATTTTGCAGGGATATCTAATAGCATTTCATATTTAGGGTCCATCTTGAGAATTGTTCACTAATATCAAGACGCTACCATTTGCCGCTGGAGACCTGCAAATGTTGTCCTATACTCGGACGTCAGGGCCATTGAGCAGGGAGGGCTCCTTTACGGGTCAGTTCCTACTGCGACACAGGACTTTTATAGAAGGTCTCATCCGAAGGACCGGACTCCACGTTCCACAGTGGGATTCGAACCGAGAACCAACTCCTTACTGTGCAACCCTAGAGCAGACACCCTTTTTA
>NW_026940228.1:0-9657 GCF_032062105.1 Saccostrea cuccullata
ATAAAGTGCACCACCATGACCACTTCAGCATGATACTTTTGTCAAATATTGTTCATACAATTATTATAGCAGGTCTGGACGATTTCCAAATACTGTGTACAGGGTTATTTTCGCCCTTTTACACTTACAAACAATTATGTCCCATTTTAAATTCGCCCAATCATAGTTTTATATAAGAAATTATACTGTATTATTTCATTTCGTCCTGTTTTAAATTCGCCAAATGAGGGTAGGGCGAAAGGGGCCAAAATAAAACGGGGGAGAAAATTTCCCTGCATACAGTATGGAAGTCAAGAACAATGATCAAAATTGCTATAAATGTTCATCAGGTACACATAAAATTATTTTTCTGACCAATCAGACAACTGCATTTTTTTTTAAAAGAACAATAAGATAACACGTGCTTTATTTTTTTCCTCAAAAAGATTTTTTAAACAAAAAATCTGTTGAAGTAAGATAAAAACTTTTGAAGAATAAGTATTCCAGACATGTTTACCGTGAACAACCTTGGCATTTTTATCTCGGTAAAGGAAACAAGAGGCCCATGGGCCACATCGCTCACCTGAGCACCTTTGGTCGGCCATTGTGGCCCCGCCCTACCCCTTGGGGGTCATGATTTGAACAAACTTGAATTTACATTACCTGAGGATGCTTCCCTATAAATATGATCAATCATGGCTTGGCTATTCTTGAGAAGAAGATTTTTAAAGAATTTTCCTATATATTTCTATGTAAAACTTTGGTCGGCCATTTTGGCCCCGCCCTATCCCCGGGGTCATGATTTGAACAAACTCGAATCTACACTACCTGAGGATGTTTCCACATAAATATGATCAATTATCGCTTGGCTTTTCTTGAAAAAAAGATTTTTAAAGAATTTTCCTATATATTTCTATGTAAAACTTTGGTCGGCCATTTTGGCCCCGCCCTACCCCCGGGGGTCATGATTTAAACAAACTTGAATCTACACTACCTGAACATGCTTCCATGTAAATATGATCAATCATGGCTAGGCTATTCTTGAGAAGAAGATTTTTAAAGAATTTTCCAATAGATTTCTATGTAACACTTTGGTCGGCCATTTTGGCCCTGCCCTACCCCTGGGGGTCATGATTTGAACAAACTTGAATCTACACTACCTAAGGATGTTTTGATATAAATATGATCAATTATGGCTTAGCTATTCTTGAGAAGAAGATTTTGTAAAGAATTTTCCTATATATTTCTATGTAAAACTTTGGTCGGCCATTTTGGCCCCGCCCTACCCCCGGGGGTCATGATTTGAACAAACTTGAATCTACACTACCTGAGGATGTTTCCATCTAAATATGATGAACTATGGCTTTGTCATTCTTGAGAAGAAGATTTTTAAAGAATTTTCCTATATATTTCTATGTAAAACTTTGGACGCCATTTTGGCCCTGCCCTACCCCCGGGGGTCATGATTTGAACAAACTTGCATTTACACTACCTGATGATGTTTCCCCATAAGTTTCATCTTTCCTAGCACAGTGGTTCTTGAGAAGAAGATTTTTAAAGAATACCACCAAAATTTCATTAATTCCCAATTATCTCCCCTTGAATGAGAGAGTGGCCCTTCATTTGAACAAACTTGAATCCCCTTTACCCAAGGATGCTTTGTGGCAAGTTTGGTTGAAATTGGCCCAGGGGTTCTTGAGAAGAAGTCGAAAATGTTAAAAGTTTACAGACAGACAGACGGACAGACAGACAGACGGACGCCGGACAAAATGTGATCAGAAAAACTCACTTGAGCCTTCGGCTCAGGTGAGCTAAAAATGCATAATAGAATGTACTTGTTTTGAATGAAGGTATAGATGGCATCAGTAGTTTCTATCAAGTTCAATTATAACATTTACCAGTATATATTTTATGTTGGTAAATATGATTTTGCTTAGCCGTCCGATTTTCATGGATAATGCTTAAATTCTAGGTGTATAGACCATAAGTCGCAGTTGTAAGACTTAGTGTTTATCGTATGGGCTATCCACATATAATACTAACAGTGAAACTTCTCCAAACCGGCCCCCCTGGAAACCGGTTCTCCCTGAACACCGGCAAATTTATATGTCACGGCAAAATTCTTAACATTTCTTTACACATATTAAACTCTCATTAAAACAGGCCACCCCTGAAAATCGGACACTGGCCACTTTCCCAAGAACAAAAGTTAAGAAACATAGGAAATTTCCCCTCATCATACCGGCCACTTTTTGATTGCAAGAAATTTAACTGTCATTGGCCAGAGGGGTAATAATTACCGGCCAGTGGTGTGAAAAATAGCCTACCCACTAGAAGTCAGAGATGTGAAAAACTGAATATGGCCTCATAAGGTTTTATATTGTTTAGCCGTCTTGATGGGGTAGTCATTGTGCCAGACTACGTGAGTGGCGGGTCTGAGCTGTGTTCATGAGATAAATATAAATCAAACTTGAATAAATAAAATATCAAGAAAAAACTGATAAATTTAAAACACAGAATGAATCAACAAATTAATGCACGCCATATTGCATCATCTTTTTAAATCCACATAAGCGGCCTTAAAATTGGGGACTGTTAATAAATGCTAAGAAAAAAAAAAAAAAATAAAATGTTTACCAAAATACATGTATACATTTCATAATTAAAATAACAGAAGTTTTGCTCAGAAATGTTTTAATTATTTACTTGTTACTGAAGTACAAACATTTTTTTTAATGACATAAGCGATACACAGATACACATGCAGTATTCTGTATAGACTTCAGTTAGGCAAAGGGTTTGGTTTATTTTTGTCCCCCGCTTTCGCGAAAGCGAGGGGAATAACTCATATAAAGGGTCGTCTGTCCTCTGTCTGTCACAAAAACTTTAACCTTGCCCATAACTTTTGATTTAGTAGAGCTATGACTTTCATATTTCACATGTGTATTCCTTGTGACAAGACCCTTCTTTGGGTACCACCAAATTTGACCTTTTGACCTTGACCTTCGAGTTTGACCTACTTTTACACAAAAATTCCACACTTTTACTTTGGCCATAACTTTTGAATAGGAGGTACTAGGACTTTCACATTTCACATATGTATTGTTTGTTGTAATACCTTTCATTGGATAACAACAACTTTGACCTTTTGACCTTGACCTTGGACATTTACGCACTTATAAAAAAAACTTTAACCTTGACCATAACTTTTGAATGGTGAAGACTAAGACTTTCATACTTCACATATTTAATCCTTGTGAAAAGACCTTTGATTGGATACCAATAACTTTTACCTTTTGACCTTGACCCTGGAGTTTTAACTACTTTTAAAAACTTTAACCTTGGTCACAATTTTTGAACGGTAGACACTAGGACTTTTATATTTCACATATGTATTTCTTGTGGCAAGACATTTCATTGGATAACAACAACCTTGACCTTTTGACCTTGACCTTGGAGATTTACGTACTTATAAAAAAAAATTTAACCTTGACCATAACTTTTGAATGGTGAAGACTAAGACTTTCATACTTCACATATATAATCCTTGTGAAAATACCTTTGATTGGATACCAATAACTTTTACCTTTTGACCTTGACCCTGGAGTTTTAACTACTTTTAAAAAACTTAAACCTTGGTCACAACTTTTGAACGGTAGACACTAGGATTTTTATTATTCACATATGTATTTCTTGTGGCAAGACATTTCATTGGATAACAACAACCTTGACCTTTTGACCTTGGAGATTTAAATACTTATGAAAAAACCTTAACCTTGACCATAACTTTTAAACGGTGAGGGCTAGGGCTTTCGTTCTTCACATATGTAATCCTTGTGAGAAGACTTTCATTGGATACCAACAATGTTTACCCTTTGACCTTGACATTTGAGTTTTATTAGAATAACTACTTTTTAAAAAAAAACTTAAACTTTTGTTACAGCTTTTGAACGGTAGACACTAGGACTTTTATATTTCACATATGTACTCTTTGTGGCAAGTCCTTTCATTGGATATCAACAACTTTGACCTTTTGACCTTGAACTTAAAGATTTACGTACTTATATAAAAAAAAACTTTAACTTTGACCACAACTTTTGAACAGTAAGGGCTAGGACTTTCATACTTCACATATGTTATTCTTGTGCGAAAACCTTTCATTGGAAATCGACAACTTTGACCCTTTGATCTTGACCTTGGAGTTGACAGACTCTTAAAATACTGTTTACTTTGGACACCGAAAGCGGGGGACCTCAATTCTTTGAATTTGCTTGTTTCGCTTATGGTTAATAAAGTATCTCATCATGTTTTTTTTCTGTTCTTATTTTTTCAAATTTCTTTTTATAAAAATCAACATGTAGTCAAATTTATCCTCACTAATAATAATTTCCTTTTTTATGCCCCCGTAAACGAAGTTTCGGGGGTATATAGTTTTTGTCGTGTCTGTCTGTCTGTCTCTCTGTTTGTCTGTTTGTCCGCAAAAACTTTAACCTTGCCCATAACTTTTGATTTAGTGGAGCTATGACTTTCATATTTCATATGTGTATTCCTTGTGACAAGACCTTTCTTTGCGTACCACCAAATTTGACCTTTTGACCTTGACCTTGGAGTTTGACCCACTTTTACATGAAAATTTTAAAATTTTACTTTGGCCATATCTTTTGAACAGTAGACACCAGGACATTTATACTTCACATATGTAATGTTTGTTAAAAGACCTTTCACTCGATACCAACAACCTTGACCCATTGACCTTGACCTTGTAGATTTTTATACTTGTGAAAAAACTTTAACCTTGGCCATAACTTTTGAACAGTAAGGGATAGGGCTTTCATACTTCATATATGTAATCCTTACGAGAAGACCCTTCATTGGATATGAAGATCCTTGACCCTTTGACCTTGACCTCTGGGTTTTACCTACTTTAAAAAAGCAAACCTTGGCCATAGCTTTTAAAGAGTTAGGGTTAGTGCTTTCATACTTTACATATTTGATTCTTATGACAAGACTTTTCATTTGATAACAATAACTTTGACCCTTTGACCTTGGAGTATGACCTACTTTTTAAGAAAATATTTAAAATTTTACTTTGGCCATATCTTTTGAACAATAGACACCAGGACTTTTATACTTCACATAAGTAATGTTTGTTAAAAGACCTTTCACTGGAAACCAAAAACCTTGACCCTTTGACCTTGACCTTGTAGATTTCCGTACTTGTGAAAAACTTTAAACTTGGCCATAACTTTTGAACAGTAAGAGATAGGGCTTTATACTTCATATATCTAATTCTTGAGAAAAGACTCTTCATTGGATATGAAGATCCTTGACCTTGACCTCTGAGCTTGACCTACTTTAAAAAAGCAAACTTGACCATAACTTTTAAAGACGTTGGGATAGTTCCTTTCATACTTTATACAGGGTGTCCCAAAACATATGTTACACTATTGAATTGTTATAGAAATTTTATGCCACAAGTTATATGAATGAAATTTAATATACATAATACAATTGTTATGAATTTTTCGTCAAGTAAACATGTGTCAAAGTTTCCTTATTTATTATCAATATTTTTTGTTTAGAATAACATTTGTCATTTTACAACATCTTCTTCTAAGTGAGGTCCTATTAAATTAACACTGTTTAAACACGATTTCTGATGTTTTTTATCAAACCTAAATGTAACACTTTAACAGTTTGGATGGTTTTCCACATTAAAACTGGAGTTCACCAAACGAATGAGTTTAAGATTTTCTTTAAATACATTGTTAAAATGGAAGTGGGCTTCAGCCTTCATCGGAAAAAAATACTTCAGTTAATTTTTCAGGGTTGGGTCTAATTCAAATCCAATAGGCAAACCTAAAATGACTTCTAATATCTGTCTCTTTCAAATGCTGCATCATACTTATCTTGTAAGGAATTAATTTTAATTAAAATTTGAGTATTTTATGGACATTGGATTTATGAATGGTGCTTTATTGTTAATACAGAACTCGTTTAAGTTTTTCCCTTTTTTTAAAGTTTCAGAAATAAGTTAATCAATGAGATTAATCGTCTCCGTGGTACGGGCACCCTTGGTCTTCTAATGCCATAATTAAGTCATGTGTCATTTATGGTGCCTTAAAGTCAGACTCCTACACAAATTTGTATATAAGTATTCTGTTGAGTTATTTCGTTACAGGATGATTTTTCCCATGGTTCTAATGACTAAAGTAGAAGATTTAGACCCATAGTAAAGTTTAACAAAATTTTACCAGCTGTTCACATGAAGGTTCCATATTAAAAAATATGATGACATCATAAGGACATCATAATTACCTTAATTTATAATAGAATTTCTCAAAAATTTGTCAGATAAAATGTATACTAATACACTTCATGTTGACAAAATATCTTCGTGAATGCTTTTGGTTTGATAAAGTTGTATATGATTAAAAGTGTAACATATGTTTTGGGACACCATGTATATATGATCCGTATGACAAGACCTTTCATTTGATAACAATAACTTTGATGCTTTGACCTTGACCTTGGAGTTTGACCTACTTTTTAAGAAATTAAACTTTAACCATAACTTCTGAACGGTTAGGGCTAGGGCTTTCAGGCTCTACATTAGTATTTTATGTGGCAAGACCTTTCATTTGATACTAATTACATTGACCTTTTGACCTTGACCTTGGAGATTTTTGTACTTATTAAAAACCTTTAACATTAGCTTACTTTCGAATTTCACAATTGTTTTCCAGTGAGAATACCCTACGTTTGATACCAATTAATTAAATTTGCATTTAATAAAAGCTTAATCTTTGCTATGTTGCCATACGGGGGCATCAGTGTTTTACAAACACATCTTGTTATACCTTAAGAATATATACATTACGTGTCTGCCGATAATTAATAATATGTTGACAGATAATTATAACAGACACCAATTATATATTTTTCTTAGCATCTGTCACACAGTTGAAAGTTCTGCATATCTTCCGTATGTTATATTCTTGGGAAACCGGGCACCCCTCTAGACCGGCCATTTTATTCAGTTCGGCAGCTGGCCGGTTTAGAGAAGTTTTACTGTATTATAGTTTTAACTTATCACGGGTTTCATTGATGCCGAATGCCTAAGCTTTGTAGACTTGAAATGGGCATAAGAAATGGCGTATAATGCGGAGAAAAGAGAATCCCATGATTATCCATGAATGCGTTTTATCCCAATATCTCACCACAAATATTAGAAACTGCATGGACTATTTTGTAAAATACATTTAAATATAATAAAGACTGATGTCTATTTGATAAGATTTTTATTTTGGGCTCTAAAAACTAAACATTTATCGTATTTATATCAAATATTTAACGTAAGTTTAAATTTTGGGATTGCTACCTCCTAATGACAGATTTTTTTTATCCCACTTTAAATGCATTCTAAGCTTTCAAGTCATGTTTGTTCACGGTAAAATTGTCGTAAATATTATATTATTCCCAAATGCGCATAAAGTTAACAGAAAGTTTGTTCTAAAAAAATCTTTTAAGCAAAAAACTTAAAAACCATGTGTTGTATTTATTTTTTCATGGGTTTGTCTAAATGCTGTTATCTGATTGGTCAGAAGGACTAGCGCTTTGTTTATTCTGTATATTAATAGCAATATTAATTGTGGCCCCACCCTCTCCCTGGGGATCATGATTTGAACAATTTAGAATCTACACCACCCCAGGATGCCACCACATAAGTATCAGCTTTTCTGGCACAGTAGTTCTTGAGAGGAAGATTTTTTAATGACCCCACCCTATTTTGTCTTTTCTTGATTATCTCCTCTTGTGAGAGGACTTGACCCTTCATTATAAAAATTAAATTTCCCATCACCAAAGGAAGCTTTGTACCAAGTTTAGTCAAAATTCGCTCAGTGGTTATTGAGAAGAAGTCGAAAATGTGAAAGGTTTACAGACGGACAGAGAGGTAGACAGAAGGACAGCTAGACGGACTGATGGACAGACGACGGACAAAATGTAATCAGAAAAGCTCACTTGATACTTCCGCTCAGGTGAGCTTATAAATCAATTCCAATTATTGATTAAACATACCCTTTATTCTGTCTCTTTTAACATCCGTGGCCTTGGATTGTGAATCAGACAAATCTTTGACACCTGAAATAAGATTAAAATATAATGAACTTTGTTAGAACATTAAGGTTTTCTGTCTTCAGCTTGAGATAAAATATTTCACAGAGTCTGACACATCTGTTTCATATGAACTAGATATTTTACTTTAAAAAAAAAAATGTTAATGGTAATCTAACAACCAAGCTATATGACAAACGCGATGACTAACTTTTCTATCATTAACTTTCTTACTTATGCAGCAATATACCTTCATCATCTGCGGACGGAGTATATATATCTCAGTTTATTCAATATGCAAGAACATGCTCAACATATGAACTATTTTTAAAACAAGAGGCCCCTGGGCCTTATAGGTCACCTGAGCATTATTCAACAACTTCCCAGTGACTGAATTTGATCCATGTTTTAAGCCAGATGCTATAGCATTTACAATCTGGTCATCATAACTATACACTTAGCAGTTCCTTAGTTTGGTTACTTTATACCCATAGGCAGGGTAGGGGAACAAAAAATGCATTTCAACTAATCAGTAATATTCAGCAATAATCAGTAGTGCCGCTACCACACATGAACCCTTGACTCTTAGGCCTAGATCCACACATTGCACTATTTTTGGAAAGGCATACTTGCTTTTCAAAAATATTTGATTAATACTAAGGAGCACATTTCAAACAATTCATTCATTTTCAGTACATAAGTACAGCCTCCCCCCCCCCCCCACTATGGTACAATTGACCCTGGGGCCTTGAAATTTACAATTCTTGAAGATTAGGGATTGCTCATAACTATATAGGTAATTCATCTGCTTAAAACCTAGGAGCAAAGAAGAAAATATTCAAAAATTTAATGTTTTTTCACTATACATGTATAATCAATACAGCCCCGCCCTAACACCAGAATCCCTGACCCTGGGGCCATAAAATTCACAATTTTGGCAGAGGCACTCTTGTTCATCATAACTATGTACTTAGTTAGTTTATTTAATACCCAGGAGTAAAGAAGAAGATTTTCAAAGAATTCATGTTTTTCCTCTATATAATCAATAGAGCCCCACCCTGACACCAGAACCCCTGACCCTGGGGCCATAAAATTCACAATTTTGGTAGAGGCACTCTTGCTCATCATAACTATGTACTCAGTTAGTTTATATAAAACCTAGGAGCAGAGAAGAAGATTTTCAAAGAATTCATGTCTTTTCACTATATAATCAATAGAGCCCCGCCCTAAAACCAGAACCCCAGACCCTGGGGCCATAAAATTCACAATTTTGGTAGAGGCACTCTTGCTCATCATAACTATGTACTTAGTTAAATTATATAAAATCTAGGAGCAGAGAAGATTTTCAAAGAATTCATGTATTTTCACTACATAATCAATAGAGCCCCACCCTAACACCAGAACCCCTGACCCTGGGGCCATAAAATTCACAATTTTGGTAGAGGCACTCTTGCTCATCATAACTATATACTTAGTTAGTTTATTTAATACCCAGGAGTAAAGAAGATTTTCAAAGAATTCATGTATTTCCTCTATATAATCAATAGAGCCCCGCCCTGACAC
>NW_026940229.1:0-9867 GCF_032062105.1 Saccostrea cuccullata
TCCAAGGATTGCCTATCTCCCTTCCGCATAGCAAGCCATTGTTTTTCCCATTCGGGGTCTGGATGTTCGGGTTTCTGACTGTGTAATGAAGTCACGACGATGGCTCTAGCTAAACAAAATTTATCATGGGGATTGACGATCCGAACAATGGATTGTTTATTGTTCTTAAAAGTCTCCTTATTCACTTGTAGATGTTTGGTTTTCTGGCCACCACTTCCCTGGGGATACTTGACCCGAAACATATCGAATTCCATGCCCCCGTCGCCCAGTTTGAACTCCTTTCTGGATTGTTGCACGGCTTCAATCTTGTCTAAAATGACGTCCTCGTTAAAATGTTTACATTGCGTAAACTCGTACCAAATCTCTGATTCCAGAGATTTGTGGCGTATGTTCAGGCGGAGGTAATCGTTAGGATTACACTGCATTTTAGATTTGAAAGTTTGTAACATGTGTCTGAATAATCGCCGAACGAATCCTCTGTTTTCTTCCTCTGGAAACTCCTTAAAAATCACAGTATAAAAATCCTGTTGAGCTTTAAATTTTCTAGAGTGCACCCTTTCATTCACTTTGACTCGATAATACTAGGATATGGCCTTGGGTTTGGGTGGTGAATGAATAGGTAACTTTGACCCCTCATGCGCCCTTGTCCTTTGCTGTTGCTGTCGTTGTTTTTTTAGTTGAGCTCTTCTCTGTAATAGTATGGCATTTCTTTTCCGAAGCTTTAATCTCGCTCTTTATTTTCATCAAGAATTTGATTTGATTCTCTCTCCCGTAGTTGTCGTTGTTGTTGTAGTTGTTGTTGTCGTTGTTTTTCTTGTAGAGCTCTTCTCTGTAATCTTACCGCATTTCTTTTCCTAAGCTCTAATTCTCGCTCTTTATTTTCATCAAGAATTTGATCTAATTCTCTTTCCCTTTTTTTCCATTCTAATAATCGCTGAGCATGTAACTGTTTTTCTCTTAGTAGAATCCATGACCCCAATAGGAGCTGGCTCTGACTGTAGAATGAGCCGAAAGTAGGAGAAAACCTGTATTTATACAGTGGATGACGTCACAATGCATAGGTAAGTCCAAACCTATTTTTGCACAAGGTCCTTACAGATGATGCAACAGGTATATAAAGATGATGCAACAGATACAATAAGATGATGCAATTAAGAAATAAATAACAAGTTTATAAACTTCAATGGGAATTGAAGTGGGTCGGTCACGTGATCAAATCCTGTGAAGGCCGAAGGCCTTCTCAGAAGATTTGATCACGTAACGACCCACTTCAATTCCCATTGAAGTTTATAAACTTGTTATTTATTACTTATATATACATTTGAGATAGACAATTGAATATTTTCGAATTAAAATTATAGCACTAACCGTCCGTCGTAGATTTTGAAAAATGACGCAAGGTGTAAATCGGCTTGCATGGCGGTTACGCTTCGAATTCATTAGGCTAAGGAATCTATTTCGAAGGGAATATTTTGTGAAAGGCTACTTGTGATCAGTAATAACGAACAAATTGTTGTCTGGGAATATTTTATTCGTGAAAAATGATAATCGATGCTGAAAAGACACAAGAAACACGTCCGAAGTTTGATGATAAAAAGTTGGAGGAATTTCGGTCGCTGGAAAGGGATGGATGGATCCGATGGACTGAGACACTTGTCCGAGCCAGTTAATTTGCAATTTGATCAAAAACATTCCACGGTCTCGGTAACTAAAGGCATACTTATCGTAAAACACTGATAAACACGGAGACACTGGCGGCAGCTTTACATTGAACTACGAAAACGCCAAGGTGTTTGGCAGCTGTTAATGGCATGATTGCAAAGATATTTTCCAACAGATTTACACATTTATCGTGAGTAAAATTCAAAGATAAAATAAAAGTTTATCATGAAAAGTTAACCAAAAGTCTATCCAAAAAATAAGGATGAACGTTAGAGACTGTGCAGCTGACAAAAGTGAAGAAAAATGTAAACAAACGCTAGGCTCCTAGTTTTCTCTATGTACACAGGTTGAATCGATAGCCCAAAAACTGTATGAAATACTTGTTTACATTTAAAATAAAATAATTATCATTTTACTTGCTTATTTTATTCATTTTATTTTTTATACATGAAAAGCAAGTACAGCAGGTCATTTTATAATTTATGTACTGGTAGATATTATTGCGCCGTGTGATTAGGTCACGTATTGACCTCTGACCTCTGACAAACTTCATACAGAATTGAAGATATTTTCTCTCTGTATGTTTATATAATGGAGAGATACCACAAATGTATATATTAAGTATTAAAAAGATGATGCAACAAGTATCAAAAAGATGATGCAATAGATATAAAAAGATGATGCAATAGATCTAAAAGATGATGCAACAGATATATAAAGATGATGCAAGAGATATATAAAGATGATGCAACAAGTATAAAAAGCCCAGGTATTTTTGCACACGACCCTAAAACAAACCCATGCTATATATAAACCAGCGCTGGACATTGAGGATCATTCTTTGTGAGTACTTGGAACTCGACAGACTTTAAAAAAGTTCAGTGGTCAAGTCAGAGGTATGGAACCAAGGTATCGCTGGTTTATTGAGAATACTGACAAGAGTGGACCCTGGATGGAAACCCTAGAAGAAGCCACGCAGGATTACCATAAAACCCATTCAGAGGAATCTAATCAAACAGTATGGACTTGGGAGGAATACCTTAAAGAACTGTGGGGCTTGGATAAGATGATTCCGGAACAATCTAAAGAAAAAGTTGAAGAAACTAAACAAAAAGTATGGTTGCAAAAAAGAGTGAAATTTCCTGAAAATTATGTGGTGATAAGGAAGCACTGCTCTTTTGAGGGAATGAAGGGTTAACACGACTACAAATGGGAGATCAGAGGTGAGGATGATGATGGTTTTCTGATTGAAACTATATACTTCCCCGAGTTAGAATCCTGTATTGAGCATTTACTTCTGTACAAGAAAGAAGGAAAAGCCTTAAAAAGACCGCATCTAGGTACTTATACACAGTATCTCCACGGAATAATTCCTTATTTTCCAAATGAAAAAGGTATCCCTTGGAGGACACGAGACTATGATGATGATGATGATGATAATTTGGACTTTATTTTAGATTAAAAGACAGCCTGTAAATTGTTGTATTTTCATTCTGAATAAAAATTGAAAAAAAATCAAAATCTGTGTTATTTGTTATTGTTTTGAGGAAATCCAGTTTGAAAGATGATGCAACAGGTATCAAAAAGATGATGCAATAGATATAAAAAGATGATGCAATAGATATCAAAAAGATGATGCAATAGATCTAAAAAGATGATGCAACATATGTACTGAATTGACCCACTTATCCCCTCCAGGGGTTGCACTCCGTTGAACCCCCTATCCCCCACAGGGGGCTGCACTCCCTTGACCCACCTTTCCCCCCCAACCCCAAAAGTGCACTCAGTTGACCCACCTATCCCCTCAGCCCCAAAAGTGCACTCAGTTGACCCACCCGGCCAGGCGGTTTATACTACTAATAAATAAATAAAAATAAAGTTTTAATTGAAGCGGATCGAAAACCCTTGTCTTGTGAAAATGTCAAAAATCTGACAAAAGAAACTTTATCAAAAGTTAATGTGTAAATATACTATTTTTTAACATTAATGTAACAAAAACTGACCTTGTGTATGTCCTTTCGAACAACTCTTATATATGACGCTTAAAGCTCAATAAGGAAGTAGAATAGGACTTCTAAACAAAAGTCAAATTACGATTATTTCAATGACAAATAATCCTTGCAATCAATTGAAGAGGATAAGGTTAATCTCTGAAACCATTAACGCAGTTCCTCAACATTCGTTCTGAAGAATTTAAATAATTTGACTAGCTGACAACGTCTTCGATCTAGTCAACTTGGCACCTGAAATCTATCGGCAACGTGAATTCGGCACCAGTCATAATAGAGAAACACCGACATCTTACGAACGAACGTAACCAAAAACGGGGATCAGTCATTGAAGTCTATTGTATTCACGGTAGCATTATTGAATTTTTCAATTTTATCGGGATTTCGATAGATAAAATCCCCACAAGATACCTCAAAGCCACATCTTGTCGTAGTCGCTACCGTGACACTACAATACATTTCAATGGGCATTTAAACGAGCAAAGGGGTTTGAGAAGGGAAATGAAAGGAACATTTTAAAAATGTCATTCTGTGGCATGTAATAAAAAATAATAGTATGTGCTGATCTAGTAGGAGTCGAAGGGGAGGGGGGGGGGGGGGCTTTACGAAGGGCGGTCTCGGAACAATGAGGAGTTATGGTCTAAAACTTAATTGCAAAAACCCAAAAACTTTAAAGAAATTATTGTTCAAAATACTATATGCTGTGAATAATTAAATTAATATGGCTTTATTACACAGGTATTATAGCCATATATTAAATCCAGGGGGATGCCCTTTCGTAATTTGTGGGTTGTTAAAGCTTCTTCTTAAAAAAATATATCTTAATAATCTTCATTAATTCTCACGGGTGCTTGTGGACAGCCCCCCCTTCACATCCCAGACCCTAAGCTATCTTTATTTAATTTCACTGTAAAAGCTCAAACACTTCTCAAGATATTGCTTGAAACAAAAGTGTAACAAACGGACAGAACTGTAAGACGAACGGACAGACCGAAATTAATATCCCCAATCTTCAAAGGAGTGGGGTCGGCCGGCGCAGAAATGGAAGTTTAGTGAATTGTGTTTTTGACATAATTTAAGATATATGAGAGCAAGTTCCATATTAGCTTGACATCATAGTACCTATTCCCCACCCCCCTTCCTCCCCCAACCCCTAGAATATATATTAATCCGGGTCCAAAGATATTTTTGGCTTTCCTTCATTAATAGCATTTACAGTTTACAACATACTAAATTGATGGGTGAAAATACAACAGAATTGTGAACATATATTTTTCCTTCAAAGAAGCAAGTAATAATTTCGGATATAGTTCTTATATGTATATTGGACCTTAGGCAAAATAACTCAAAAGACTTGTATAAAGTATATCTTCTAATTTTATATTAACGATTAATGCATGGTTAACAAACAATGACATAGTAGAGCATAACTTTAAGACAAAGAAAAGAACTTTACTAAGAAAAATGCACCACCCTACATAAATGCATATTTTCAACCTTTTTCATAATCCACATATATAAACAGATCTACATCATGTGCACACGTTCATATATTGGAACGGGGTTAAGGGGTCGGGGATAAGCCCCTCACCCCCCTAATGAAGTCGATAGATAAACAATGTAAAATTATAGAAAACTTTGCTACTGTATACCTGTGCCCCCTCAATAAAAAAAATCTTTCATTTTTGGCCTAAATTTAAGGAATTGTTTGGTAGTGACTCTAAACTAAAAAAGTTTGGCTGTGCCCCCTCCCCAACTGAAGTTGTTTGCTTCATGCCTGTTACATAAATAAAATTAAAGAAGCCCAAGATAATTTAGTTATAATATCGCCATGTATGTGCTCTTAAATGCGGGCAATAATGAACAACTCAGTTCGCATGTACCTGAAGCACATTTGCAGCTCTGTTCTGCGACTATCAAAATGATAAAGCGAGTGTTTGTGAATAGAGAATTTATTACATTACAAATGCCAAATATTTAAAAATGAAAAATTTTACAATTTCAGAATGCCGCAGAAGGTGGGGTGCAAAAAATATCCCACAAGAGGGACAATGAACTTATAGAGAAGGGTCCCTTGCCCCACCCAGAAATGTGCTTCAGTTCAACATGAGTATGATAATAAAACAAATAAATTGATATAGGGATCAATGGTATACTTAAGAGGAATAATAACTGATTCACCTTCCAAAATGATATATAAAGTTTTGTCTCCTTGCATTTTACACATACACATCACACTAATTAAATATTACTGTTAAAATATAACCCATACAGCATAGAAAAGTAATATTTGTTCTTACTGAAATAATCTCTCTGTTTAAATTCCCCTTGTTTATGAGAAACATAGCTTTGTCTGAACATTAACCAAATATAAATATATGTGTATATATTGTCTGTTAAGGGGGCTCTCTACACCTATAAAGTATAACTGATTTTTGTTGCTTGCATTTGTTTCTAATAATAGGCCCCATATCCGATAAAATAAGGTTCCAAAGTACTTCAATTTATTTTTTAGAAATATTTGAAATATTTTATTTATTTTGTGAAAATCCCTCCTATCTATATTTTTAAAAGCCCAGTGCTTCAAATTTCTCTTCAAAGTTTAGTGTTATAAAATATTGAAATAATAACCAACAAAGATAAAAATAACATCAACATAATTTTTATTTAAATTAACAAAAATAGACAAAAGAAAAACTAAAACAGCATTTTCTTGAGAATAGCTGGTTGGATCCTCTTCAATATCTGAAAAGATATATAATATCAAAGGTTAAAAACAATGAAAAAAAGAAATTGAAAAAAATTGAAAAACTGTCAAAAATTTATAAACATCACAAAAATTCAGGTGTGAGAGATCCGCTTTAAGAGTGGACTCAAATATCTTGGTGCTGTTTTTTTTTATATATAAACTTCAAATAAACTCTACTTGCACAAGTATTAAACAAATGTCACGCTAGGACATTGAAAGAAGTTCGTATTGTACATGTATTGTTTTTCAATGAGTTTAAGCGAAAATCATCGCGTTTCCAGTCAATGACAAAGACATGTATTTAGTGAATTCATGGTATTGAGAAAGGTAGATTTACTTACCGTTTTATCCAACGTGCATGTGTTATTCAGTGCTATATATAACAAAACAAGTTAAGATGGTAAATGGCCAAAAGAGATAAAAGAAATTCCTATAACCAAATGCACACTTCGTCTAAAACCTGCACGTTTCCCATATTTGTAAACAGCTGACAATCAATGGTGATCAAACGTTTGGGTCATGCGAAATTTCACCGGGTATAACCATTCATTCGGGTGTATACAAATCGAGAATAGAGTATCCTCTAGTCGATGGGAAGATAATACATATGTCTTATCTTATCAAATTTGCATTTTTGGGGGGATATATTTTGCTGAAAAGCATATATGCTTATTGGAGAAATAAAATTCTGAGTGTATGGCTATTTTCACACGTAATGAAGAATTAGCATATGGACAAGCCATGTTTCATATCATTTTTTTTCTCATCTAAAAATCTTATTCTAATAAGTTTGTAAATGTATTATTTAATAATTAAATAAGTAGAAAATGAATAAATTGACAAACAATTCATTTTAAAAGAAAGAATACGTATTGGGCAATACACTGTATTAATTGATGTGATATAATGTACATTCCATCCACAATATCGCATGTTGTGTTATACTCAGTGATTTATCGGTGTTAAGTGAATTTGAATCTGATCATTTGGGATCAAAATGGCGTTTTTTACGGAAGTACGCCATGTTGTGACGTTGTAGAGAGCCCCCTTAAACGATAACACAAGATCAAGTAAAGTAATCAGCATGCCCAGCTATACACAATCCACTAGACAGATAATGGAACAGATCCATATACGATATTCTCACATATAAACACACCAGGCTTAGTAAAATGCAGTTCCATCATCCACTCACAGGTTAAAAGCTATGAAGGAATTAGATGTGTAATAGGCCACTTCCGGTTAAAATGCCGAGGTGTTTGACATCGGGAGTTCTCGGAATATCTATCTTCGTAAACGAAAATGGCGCGTCGTCAAGACGGCCTATGGACGCTATCATAAAACATACACCAAAGGAACGGATTATAACTAATCAAAGGAAAGAATTGATAGGATATTAAGTAGAAAACACTTTACTATAATTTGTTTTGGCAAAATATGCAGTCAAATCGATGTTATATTCATATACACACTACAAGGGTTTTTCCAACTTATAAAAATAGCACCGATTTCGAAAAAAACAAACGAAGTATAAACTTTTCATTGTAATTTTTTGATTCTCTTAATATCAGGTACAGTTTGATAGAATAATGTATGTTACAATATCAATAGCATGGCGTTTATTGTGGAATCTGCAATTAATCGAGAGATGTTGCGTACATATAATCCCTACATAATGTAATATGCTGGAAATTTACAAACCTGTGGCTAAATGATTCTCAGGATTTGTGAAATATCAATGATTTCTAGAAAAATAATCGACAAAACAGACTTAAAATATTTAGATACTCATGCAACATACAATACTGTCACGTTCAGTTATCCATGTTATCATACATGTACCTGAAATATCTGAGATGATCAAAATAGATCGATCAGTAAAAAAATGTAATTATATGTTTAGAATTTAATATCAGTTATGAGAACAAATAATTTATTCTGGGTAAGGTCAGGGTGAATTTTATGTGTGTGGATTTTTTATTTATTTATTTTTTTGCATGGGTTTAGCAGCTTCGGAAAGGGGGGGGGGGGTATTTAACATATTTATTTATACATATTTTATTAATTCATAATAAAAAATGAGGCACACAATTGTTTTTAAAACCCTTAGATCAGTGTTTCGCAATCGGTGTTTATTTCAGCCTTCATTGTAAAGTAAATATAAACTATGAAGAACTTTATACAAGTGGAAACTGCAAAAATGTAGTTTATTTTGTAAACCCTACCTAGGTCAAGGTCACTGTGAGAAGAGGTCAATTTTCTGAACAAATGAAATTAATGTGAATTGAGTTGAGTATGACAATCATCTTTTTTTTTATGCTCAAGCTCATTAGTTCATTCATTACAACCTACCCTATACCATAAACAAAAAAAATAATGGCTTACATTTTTAGGGGGTACATCACTCTGATGTAGAATAAAGATAAAAATTGTGATAGAATAATTCTTTTTTGTGGTTATATTATCACAAATACATGTCACACAAAATTTTCAATGTTTTCCTATTGATCACCCCTACCGTATTTTTTCCCTTTGGGAGAATATTATAAACGGTTTTATAACAATAATTGCTAAAATTGTCACTGAAACAGACAGTTCTCTCATTACAAGTATTCATATATCATATCTGATGACTTTGAACTAAAAAAAAATTGAATGTCTACAATTTAATCCTAGGGTTTATGGTTACATTTGAATACATGAAACATTAAACTGTTATCTGGCTAATTAGAAAAATTACATCTCTACCCTTTGTCCATTATGGGTGCACCACTGGCGAGAGGGTACAGTTACAAAAATGAGCATGTAAGAAATATGTATGGACAAAATTGCATGAAACTAAGGCGAATATTGCCGAAAGTGTTGTTCATTATGACTATGCTTAATTAAGTCATATGCAAGGTCATGGCTATTACACCCCTAATACCTTAACATATGAACATAATCATTACATATCTTGTAAACGAGAGAAAAAAAATGAAATGAAACATTAACATCATCAATCTCATCAATCTTGAGTGCTGCCTCAAGCTGTCATGAAAACTTTAACAATCATAATATCAAAATTTTGTGTACTGCCTCAGCCAGTCACCCAAATTTTAAATTTACAAGTTAATGTAGCTTTAAACTAAGACAGACAAACATGTTGCAGTGTAGCTCTTCTCATTCATGATAAAAAATAATGACACCTTAAAATTAACCTAACACATCATACATATGTCAAATTATGAGACTATTGAATTAATAATCTATTCTCTGTAAAGGGACTCAATAAAAAGAGATGAAAAATGCTTCAAACAGAATCACCCTTTCTACAAAATATAATAAGAGACCAAAAAAAAGGATACCGCCTCAGTCAGTTATCCTTTATAATTGGAGCCTTAACCCCTTATCAAAAAACATGTACACCTAAAATGTTGGAAACATTGATACCCTAATGTATCTCTT
>NW_026940230.1:0-9943 GCF_032062105.1 Saccostrea cuccullata
TTCATAATGGCACTAAATTCGGAGCTGGTCTAATTGAATAAGACAAAATATCTAAATAAATGCATAATAAAAAAAATTGGTAGTGACTTCTTGTACTTATATGAATAAAATAAGTGAAAGAGCTGCAAATTTTGTCCTATGCTCGGCACTAAGGGCCAACAAGCAATGAGGGATCTTTATCCTGTCAGCACTACTGCGAGACGGGACCTCGGTTTATTCTGAAGAACTCTACAGGTCCCACAGTGGGGTTCTAACGCGCGTGCACCACATGGACGATAAGACCAGACCTGGGGTAATGCATTGTAATCATTACATTTTTTCAAAGTAATGGGATGTAATGTTGAATGGATCCTTCTTTCAATTACAAGTAATTGTAATGTAATGTATTACTTGACAAAATGTCTGTAATTACCAATTACTTTTTAATTGCATTTCAATTGCATTTATTATATTAGTCTCGTTTTATTTTTGAATCTGAAACAAATAAATATCACTGAGAAATTATTTTTGATTAATAATGTAAGAGTCTTAAAATTAAAATCCTTTATCATACAATATTTTTTATATAATTAAATGGCAATTGAAGAGAAACGAGAACCAGCGAAAAATATTACTTGTAATTATCACTTTTGGTTGTGGTAATTTATGGCTTTGTAGTTTATGCCTGTTAAGCTTATTAGAAGTGCTAATGAATTCATTAAGTTTTTAATACTCCTAATATATTTATAGCATTATCTTTTAATAAAATATTAGTTTACATAAAACATCTAGTAGGAAATGTTCAATAAATCATCTAGTACAGGGTTATTAAAAAAACAAAAACAATAGTGAAACTAACATCAGATATTGAACAAAATACAACATTGAAAGTGTTCTAATCCACTTTCTTTGACAATGTAGATTGGATTGGTAAACTACATGAACATGATTCATGAATCGGAAATCCAAATACCAATCTGATTTATAGATAAGAGGGAAAGCATATTATCTAGCAAAAAGTGTGAATTTTAATTTATAGGTATAAATTGTGCGGTGATACGTTTTGTGTTTTTCTCTAATAAAATGTAATATGTAATGTAATTAATTACTTTAACAAAGTAATTGTAATTTAATTAATTACATTTCTAAATGAGAGTAATGGAAATTGTAATTGTAATGATAAAAAATCCAAAGTAATTGTAATGTAATGAATTACATTTCAAAGTAATTGACCCCAAAGTAATTGTAATGTAATGAATTACATTTCAAAGTAATTGACCCCAAAGTAATTGTAATGTAATGAATTACATTTCAAAGTAATTGACCCCAAAGTAATTGTAATGTAATGAATTACATTTCAAAGTAATTGACCCCAAAGTAATTGTAATGTAATGAATTACATTTCAACGTAATTGACCCCAAAGTAAGTGTAATGTAATGAATTACATTTCAAAGTAATTGACCCCAAAGTAATTGTAATGTAATGAATTACATTTAAAAGTAATTGACCCCAAAGTAATTGTAATGTAATGCATTACATTTCAAAGTAATTGACCCCAGGTCTGGATAAGACCTAATGCCAAGGTTAATCTTCACTCACCATGTCGGCGTACTCGTTCTCCCCTAACCAGTACGTGTGTTCCCCGCGGTCCGCCTCCTCGTTATGTTTCAGGATGTGATAAACATTGTCCTCCCAAATCAGGTGCCTGTAAAAATATCAACAAACGTTAGTAAAAGTGGATGTATTGATAACATCTTTGGGAAAGTTCGAAGGTTACAAAATATGATTTAACGAGGCCCGATCTAGTTGAACTGCGCATACGTTTTAACGCAGCGTCAACTCAGGCACGTCACAGTACCCTTGACTGCCGTCACAATTGATTACAATAACGTCACAATTAAAATGACGTCAAATTGCGCTAAAATGTTTCGCAGATCTTGCATACCTGGTAACTCTATAGACTGTACATGTTGAAAGCTGTTATTTCTATTATTTACATGTTTTTTTTTGTTTTTTTTTACAGCTTTGGAACATGATTTATTTTGAGGTATCAATTTCTTGGTACATATTCATTAATTTTACCTTGTTTGATTTCAATTTGTGAGTTCAAATAAACAAACACGGCCAACCAAAAGTAAACGATTTTAGTCTTTCTCCTTGAGCATGTTGAAGTCTTTATACACACTTTTTTATTGAGGACTTAAATATGCATGAATTAGCTTGATTTAAAAAAATCAGTCTATGAATCATTTCAATGCAACCCCCGATATATTTTATTTTTCTATATATTACATGGTATTAGTAAAATTCGTCAGACTTAACTCAATATGAGTTAAGTCACGTTATGGAGACAAATAGAAATATGGTCCAGGAAAGATAACTCTAATGCAAATGTATATAACTGCTTAGCTACATCCATTACGCATGTGCATTTTACTCTTCCTTTTCCATCTCTGTCATCCATTGAAGCTCAGCATTGAATTTGCAAGTGATTTATTTCGTTAGCATAACTTATACACAGACATTTAGTGAGGACAAGCGATATGCGAGGCGTTTTGAAAGCCTAAATGACTCTTTTGATAAATGTGAGTACACGCAGTGATGTTATGTGATGTTTTGTGATGCTAACGTGTTAGGTTAAACACGCGGGAACTGCAAACAAAGAACTGATTGGAAAGGATTTATCTTTAACTCTGGTAATGAAAACATTGATATTCCAGGCTTTCCGTGAATTTCATCAGACTTGTAACTAAATATTCTGATACTGGCATACCGATTTTTAAGCATGATAACAGAAAACAACCCTGACCGCAGAGATATTACTGGCACACGCGTGCAGGAGAGAAAATAGAAATCACGTGATCAAAACATGGCATCATAAAATTTCCCAAATGGAAATCACGGGAGATCTCAAAAGTAATTAAAAATTTTTCAGTCACAATGGGAGAACTATGAAATAGATACACAGCTCTGATTGAAAAATATGATAACATAAGAGTTGCATCATGATTGAATATAATGGGAAAGAATGCTTCAGAATTTACAAACATCACAACATAGTAGAATAAGACTGCAAGAAAACAAAACAATACTGGAAGCCACACGAAAACACTTGGAACTTGGAAATGGATCCATACCTAAAGGTCCATCTAATTACTCTATGTGTGAACTACATGGGCATACACAGCTAAAGTATCAACATAGGAATGGCCCCCAACAACTGCATTAACATCATATTCAGCAACCATGGCAACAGACGTTCTACAGCATCGCAGGCATCATCTGTAACTCTTGGCTCATCATTGAATTTAACTCCTTATTCGTTTTGGCAGCCATTGCAAGTCAGTCAGGTAATAGATGACTTTTATATAATTTTCAAAATTTATTACTCATTGCCGGGTCAATATGGGATCAACCGGCATATTACAATGTTTTCCCTCACATGAGGCCTATAAATTTTATGTCTTACAAATACATTCTGTATGAATATGCCTTTTGCATGGCATATATGTATTTCTATGCTTCTGACTTGAAAAACAAGTATAGTGGGTTTAAAAAAAAAAAAAAAAAATTCATACAAAAAACAAAAACAAAACAAAACAAAGCTAATAAATAAATAAATAAATAAATAACAATAAAAAAAAAAAAAAAAAAAAAAAAAAAATATTTGTTGTACATGTACCAGTATTTTGTTAGCTTGAGTAAAACTTCGCACACTATTTGAGCGTTTTTGCCATTATCGAAATCAATGCAGGGATAACATTTTATTTGTGAAAATGCTGAATTCTGGTAAAACATCCCAACATGTTCATAATTTTCAACACAACAATAAAATATTAATATTTTTTGATATATTTAACTAAGCTATATATATATATATATATATAAAAAAAAAAAAAAAAAAAAAAAACAAAAACCGAAACTCATTATTTAATGAAAAGAAATTCTAGCACGGTTATAGTGTAATTTGTGGCCATGGCAACTGAAATGAATTTTATAATTTTCAGAAACAACACAGTACCTGTTTTCAGAATATATATCATTGATATACCGGTATATATAACTACAAGAAATACCCCGAAAAATGCATTTTAATCTTCATATCAATTTGTCTAGAAATGCTTAAAATCTTTGCCATTGAAGGGGTTATATGCTTTTTATGTTGCTCAAACTAAGGCAATGCATTTCATACAAGGGGAAGCTCTCTCAATCATTAATGTGTTACTCAGTATTGGAAAGTACATGTCTCACAAGCAATAATAATAATTAAAAAAAAATCAGACTAAGGAATACATAGGATTGATAAACTGTGTTGTCAGAAAGTGATCATTAAAATGAAAAAAAAAAATTCTCCATTGTTGATGGTCAGTTAATTATGCAGCCAAAGCAAATTACAATGCAAAATACTTCCATTTAAATGTGGTCTGATGCGTTATTGATATTAGTTAAGGTCTCTTTGACGAGGCATTCAGTTGACATTCAAGGCATCCTCAATTAGGCCTATATGCTAATACACTGTAATTAGACTAGGGGCCTATTGATATACTGCAGGGGTTGGTTAGAATATAATTAAGTTTTAAAATGTTAAAGAATTAAATTCCTTATATCGGGGCTCAGTAAATGCTGAGCTATTCTTATTGTACATGTCAAATTGCATGCAAACTCAACAAACATACTTTACACTTAAACATTAATAAAGTCATGTCTCATCAATTAAAATTACCCCCGAATTCATTGTTGCTCAAACATAAAAAGCTGCCCATCACCAACCAGTAGGCAAAGGTCTAATCAAACACAGTCCAATCAGCATTCCCCCAATTCAAAAAAAAAAAAAAAAAAAAAAAAAAAAATAATAATAATAATAATAATAATAATAATAATAATAACTTAAAATAAATAAATAAATAAATAAATTTAAGCCCCTCGAGGTACTAGTGTAAATGATTTCATTGGCATGGCATTATGCTGGAATTATGTGCCTCTTTTGATCAAGTAATAGTAATGAACTAATGTCAGGTAAACATCAATACTCCATTAGATTAAAATTTCAAATATAGTTAATTACTTAAATGATTTTCTTTTGTGGGTCCCAAGGACTGGTCAGATTGGTCGAATCTATCTAAAGCCTTGCTACATAAATTTCAGAAAATAGAGATTCAGATTTAAACTGAAGGCCCAACCACTTATTTAACATTTCTAGGTCTATATATAAATCTTACGAATCAAACCATATTTATTACACATCACAATAAATAAATAAATAAATACATAAATATAATAATTAATAATAATGATACCAAAATTTCAATTCAAATTTGCAGTTTAGTAGATTTTCAAGACATTAATAGTTAATTAAAATTATTAGTGTTATGTTTATAAATAACATTTAAATCAAAGGGGAACATAGTTCAGGCTACAAGAATGTTACTGCAGACTCTTGTCTATTTCCTGATTTCAGTGGGATCATTCAAATCCTTGGCACTATAGCTGAAAAATGCCCTTAACAGTTAACAAAGTTATTTAATCTCTTAAACCACTTGTAGATTCTATATTGAATTCAGCACTTTCAACGCCTTAAAAATACTTTGGCTCCTTTTGTATACCAGCTTATCAACCATACACTGTATGATGCTATATTAGCGCCATCAGCTATGATATCAAAATACATTTTCAGACCGAGACTATGAAAAATTTATTGTTAGAAACATATTTGAAGGCTAATCTTTGATAAATCACATAACAAAATGTCTCCCATCAGTTTGTCAAACTTGTATGAAACAACGTTGTTTACTCTGGCCTTCACTTAGTAATTTTCAACCTTCTTAGACTTAGCGAGTTTACAGTTTTATCTAAAAAATCATTGGTGTTAATGTTGGCCATCAAAGACGGTAAGTTACAGAAAACTCGAAATTAAAATGAATGTAAGTGGTCCCAAAACTAATCAACATGCAAACCAAAAAACATCTACTTTATTTAAAACACTCCAAAGCTACTAGTCAGACCCAACATTCGAGGTTTAATTCTGTTCACCTCTGTGGTAAGCAATTATTTTCAATTACCAAACTACTTCAATGTTGCAAAATCTATTCAATTTGTTGCATGGTCAATAAGACATTTAAGTCTCAGTCACTTAGAATTGTGCGTGCAACACAATTGCATCCATCAGGATTGTTTGAAGATGATATAAAGATTAAAGGTAGATAGAAATCCAATGCATTTAACCTACATCTGATTATAGTCATAGTCAATTTTGATAATGAGTTGAAATTTTAACAACACAACATCCATATCATTGGTTTGGTCAAAGAGAAATGACCTGGGAACAGGTGGAACCAAACATTCACAATATCACTTTAAATGAATCATATAACGATTAATTAATCATATGAAATGCTCTTGTTCTATGGTATACTGCATACGACAAAGAGCTATTAACTCTGCAGAACTGTAATCAATTGCAGTTTTGTCATGGCATGGGCAAAATTTGCCCGCATGTGGCGGATGTCTTCACATGCTCAGCTTTATTAGCTCTCATGTGAAGACATATGACCGAATTTTGCTAGAAGCTCGCTGCTGATCCTGTTATCTTCCAGGGTCCGTGGCCAATAATTGGGCTTATGTCATTCTATGAACCTTCTACATCATTCACTGTTGAAAAAGTCGATGTAGTTCATGGTCCTGGTAATACATCGTTACCTGCTCATTGCAATGCAGGTATCATTGTATATCATAGAATATCATTGTATATCATTGAATATTGTTGCATATCATTGAATATCGTTGTATATCATTGAATATCGTTGTATCATTGAATATGATTGAATATTGTTGTATCATTGGATACCATTGAATATCATTGAATACCATTGCATATCATTGAATATCGTTGCAAATCATTGAATATCATTGAATATTGTTGTATCATTGGATACCATTGAATATCATTGAACATTGTTGCATATCATTGAATATCGTTGCAAATCATTGAATATCATTGAATATTGTATCATTGGATACCATTGAATATCATTGAATATTGTTGCATATCATTGAATATCCTTGAATACCACTGAACTATCATTGTACACATTTAGTAGCAGTTATTCGATATACACTTTGTGTATATCATTGCATTGATACTCTATGTACATCATTGTATTGATACCTTGAGTACATCATTGTAATGATAATTCATTTTGTCTATTGATCAATAAAGCCATGACAAAAACTGCCAATCATTGTTAATCTATTTTGTCGACATAATCAGACTTAACTCAATATGAGTTAAGTCACGTTATGGAGACAAATAGAGATATGGTCCAGGAAAGATAACTCTCATGCAAATGTATATAACTGCTTAGCCACATCCATTGCGCATGTGCATTTTACTCTTCCTTTTCCATCTCTGTCATCCATTGATGCTCAGCATCCCACCCACCCTCCCCATTCACCAGATTTTAATAAGTTGTTATTTTAATTTGACAAAGTTGTTGCTGCTGTCTTTGATTTCTTTTTTCAGTCATCATCCATTCCCTTGGCTACCAACAGAAGAATGCGTTACATCCTTTCCCTTGACTACCAGCAGAAGACTCCATTACATTTCCTCTTGGCTACCAAAAGAAGAATAATTACATTTGATTCCTTGGCTACCAGCAGAAGAATCCGTTACACATTCGATTCCTTGGATACCAGCAGAAGAATCCATAAGCGTCATGGCTTTTCTTAGGTCTAATTTAACTGCGGTGTATATTGACTTTTTACAGGTGTTTTTAGGCCGAACCGAATTTTGCTAGAAGCTCGCTGCTGATCCTGTTATCTTCCAGGATCCATGGCCAATAATTGGGCTTATGTCATTCTATGAACCTTCTACATCATTCACTGTTGAAAAAGTCGATGTAGTTCATGGTCCTGGTAATACATCGTTACCTGCTCATTGCAATGCAGGTATCATTGTATATCATAGAATATCATTGTATATCATTGAATATTGTTGCATATCATTGAATATCGTTGTTTATCATTGAATATCGTTGTATCATTGAATATCATTGAATATTGTTGTATCATTGGATACCATTGAATATCATTGAATACCATTGCATATCATTGAATATCGTTGAATATCGTTGCAAATCATTGAATATCATTGAATATTGTTGTATCATTGGATACCATTGAATATTGTTGCATTTCATTGAATATCGTTGAATATCGTTGCAAATCATTGAATATCATTGAATATTGTTGTATCATTGGATACCATTGAATATCATTGAATATTGTTGCATATCATTGAATATCCTTGAATACCACTGAACTATCATTGTACACATTTAGTAGCAGTTATTCGATATACACTTTGTGTATATCATTGCATTGATACTCTATGTACATCATTGTATTGATACCTTGAGTACATCATTGTATAAAGCCATGATAATTCATTTTGACATAATACTATTGATCAATAAAGCCATGACAAAAACTGCCAATCATTGTTAATCTATTTTGTCTATGTAATTGTGTATAAAAACACATAATTGAGAGGATGAATTTAATGAATTTTCTATATATTTTTTTGTATTTTTTGGTCAGCCATTTTGGCCCCGTCCTACCCCCTGGGGTCATAAATGGCACAAACTTGAACTAACACTATCTAAGAATGCTTCCATATAAATATGACCAAACACGGCTTTGCTATTCTTAAGAAGAAGATTTAAAATAATTTTCTTACATATTTCTATGTAAAACTTTGGTCGGACATTGTGGCCCCGCACTACGCCCAAATGTCATGATGTGAACAAACTTGAATCTACACTACCTTGGAATGCTTCCATATAATTCTGACTAATCATAGCTTTGATATGCTTAAGAAGAAGATTTTTAAATAGTGTTCCGATAAAATTTTATGTAAAACTTTGATCGGCCTTTTGGCCCCGCCATACCCCTGATGGACATATGCATGATTTGAACAAACTTGAATCTACACAAACTTGGGATGCTTCCATATAAATATGACCAATCATGACTTTGCTATTCTTGAGAAAAAGATTTTAAAATAATTTTCCTATATATTTCTTTGTAAAACTTTAGTAGGCCATTGTGGCCCTGCCCAGCGCCCGGGGGTCATGATTTGAACAAATTTAAATCTACACTACCTGAGGATGATTCAACATGAGTTGCATCTTTCTTGGCCCAGTGGTTCTTGAGAAGAATTTTTTTAAAAATTGATATTAATTTTTTACTAATTCCTGATATCACTCCTTGGAATTGGGTGTTGCCCTTCATTTAAACAAACTTAAATCCCTTTTACCGAAAGATACTTTGTGGCAGGTTTGGTTGAAATTGGCGAATTGGTTCTTGAGAAGAAGATGAAAATGTGAAAAGCTTACAGGCAGACGGACAGACAGACAGACAAACAGACGAACGCCGGAATAAATGTAATCAGAAAAGCCCACTTGAGCTTTCAGCTCAGATGAGCTAAAAAGATCATGTTTCGTTTCAAAAATGTTATCAAATGTTTCTTCATCATGTCCCTTGGAAAGCCCCTGCCTTACGTAATTTTGATATTTTCATTGGTTGAAATTTAAAAACCTAGGGTATGAATAGGGAGTAGTCCTTATTCTTGCAGGGAGTTATGAATTCTTTGAGTTAGAAGCCATTTTTGCTATTTTTCAGATGACTTTTTTTTTATTTCTGCCTTCAGATAGAAATATCTAGAGACTGTATTGTGGTACGTAATTAAACTTTAAGCTCAGCATCTGGTTTAAGTAATTCCAGGAATTCTTTTCTACTAATTTGAAATTAGCTGACCTGAGAGCTTCTTCTTCCGGGGAGTAGTTCTTTTTGTATTCTTGTTTGTACTGGAGCCAGAAGTAATCTAGATTGCTATCTAGATCTGTCTTGGAGATCGGTGTAGCGAAAGCTGCCACGAATAAACCGACGATCGCCAATAAAGCTCTC
>NW_026940231.1:0-9973 GCF_032062105.1 Saccostrea cuccullata
AGTTTTCTTTAAGAATAAAAAGTAATTTTGAAATTCGACCCTTTATGATGAAATATAAAGGAGTTATGGATGACGCAATTATAGGTAGTTTGCTTTTACATTTATTATCTTATCTTTTAAATTCTAGACATTCTTCTAAATAAAAACGCTTGAAAAATATTAAAACGTTTGTAAAAGAAGTTGTTATATTGTATTTATATTTTTGACTTTTATTTTTTTCCCTGCAACTTTAACGTAACATAGATATTATAAGTCTTAAAGGGAACCTCTAATCTGTGGTTTATTTATCTGGTATTTTACATTCTAATTATACATTTCAGGTATGGTGAGTGTTCTTCGGTCGGTTGTTTTTCAAATTTATGCAAGAGATGCTCGAGCTAAACGCAAGGACATTGATATTACTTTATTGGAAAAGGCCAGAAACCATCCCTGTGAAAAATATTTAGAAGACTATCTTCAGAGCACTGAAAATATTACTTCTCTGGTATTTATTAAATATTTTAGATTAACATTTTGTTTCTCTTCAATATTCTTCTCTGTATAAACAAAAATTTCTTAAAGGAAAAAATTTCTTGTAGTTGGAAACTAGAAACTTTTGAATAGAATATAAAAACCGATTATGGTGCTTCATATTTGTTTAATGAACTTTTTGATGTCAAGGCTAAGATAAATCTAAAATGTATATGTAATATGGACGCTGGTCCTTAGGAAATGTCGCAACTGCTATATAATCTTTGATGATCAAAATTTTATTTGTAAAACTCCAACCTATTTTGAATTTCTACTCATTATTCAATCAATTTTGAATTTTTAGTTTTTATTCACATATATGCAATATTAATTTTTAATCACTACAATGTTCTGTATTGTCTATCTCCGCACGACCAGAAATGGACCGACATAGTTATCATTGATTGATTGTATATTGTTTAACGTCCCATTCGAGAATTTTTCACTCTTAGGTCTTAGGTTTGACGCAGCACCCAGAACGAGAATCAAACCCGACATCCCGATCACGAAGCAAACGCTCCACCACTAGGCTACCATGACCGGTCCGACATAGTTTTGAAGTTTCTTTTCGGCCTTCATTTGAAGTTCATCCAAAATCTTTTAAATCTCATATCTCAAATCTCAGTCTTAAAATTACAATTCAAACAAAGTTATTGAAAGTTCCTTACATAAAAAATGATTGAATAGCTTAAGTCATTTGAAAATCGTTTGCAAGGGTAAACTTAGAATTTATGAGTTTTTATATTGCCTAACATCTAAATTAAAAGGTTAAACTTTGTAATATTTTCCATCTGTTTTGTAAAAACCTTATTTGTTTTCTATATTTTTTTTTCCATTTGCTTTGAATTTTATTCATTTTTATTGCATAATTTTAATCCCTATTTCATAATTTTCCATTTGTATTTTATAATAGTCCAATGGAATTGTATGTATTAAAATTGTATTTTATATTAATTTTGTTTCTTCGTTTGAATTGAATAATTTTTCATTTGAAATCTATATTTTTCATTTGCACTCTATATTATTTTATTTGTATTGTAAAATGTTCCGGCTTATATATGATCTTTTTTTATGTTCTTGTCTCTAGTTCGACTAGATTTACACACGGGGGGGGGGGGGGGGGGGGGGAGTTACCATAGCATAAACAAAATACACGAAGGGGAGTTTAGAACACTATGCCATTGTCGTTTACTAATTATTGAAAAAGAAATTCATTTAATGTGTACACGACAATTAAAAGTGACACACAAAGAGATAAGATAAAAGAATGACATTCTATAGATGGACAATTTAATCAACATGTCAGATAATCAGCTTTATTATAATAATCATCATCATAAATCCTTGCTGTGGTCAATGTGAAAATTACTTTATGGGTTTAACTCTATATATATACATTTGTGGTATCTCTCTGTTATATAAACATACAGAGAGAAAATATCTTCAATTCTGTATGAAGTTTGTCAGAGGTCAGAGGTCAATACGTGACCTAATCACACGGCGCAATAATATCTACCGGTACATAAATTATAAAATGACCTGCTCTACTTGCTTTTCATGTATAAAAATGAACAAAATAAGCAAGTAAATTGATAATTATTTTATTTAAAATGTAAACAAGTTTTTCATAAAGTTTTTGGGCTATCGATTCAACCTGTGTACATAGAGAAAACTAGGAGCCTAGCGTTTGTTTACATTTTTTCTTCACTTTTGTCAGCTGCACAGTCTCTAACGTTCATCCTTTTTTTGGGGGAAAGACCTTTGGTTAAATTTTGATGATAAACTTTTATTTTATCTTTAAATTCTACTCACGATAAATGTGTAAATATGTTGAAAAATATCATCGCAATCATGCCATGAACATCGAACAGCTGCCAAACACCTCGGCGTTTTCGTAGTTCAATGTAAAGCTGTCGCCAGTGTCTCCGTGTTTATCAGTGTTTTACGATAAGTATACCTTTAGTTACTGAAACCGTAGAATGTTTTTTGATCAAATTGCAAATTAACTGCATGGCTCGGACAAGTGTCTCAATCCATCGGATCCATCCATCCCTTTCCAGCGACCGAAATTCCTCCAACTTTTTATCATCAAACTTCGGGCGTGTTTCTTGTGTCTTTTCAGCATCGATTATCATTTTTCACGAATAAAAATATTCCCAGACAACAATCTGTGCACTATTACTGATCACAAGTAGCCTTTCACAAAATATTCCCTTCGAAACAGATTCCTTAGCCTAATGCATTCGAAGCGTAACCGCCATGCAAGCCGATTTACACCTTGCGTCATTTTTCAAAATCTACGACGGACGGTTAGTGCAATAATTTAAATTCGAAAATATTCAATTGTCTGACTCAAATGTATATATAAGTAATAAATAACAAGTTTATAAACTTCAATGGGAATTGAAGTGGGTCGGTACGTAATCAAAACTTCTGAGAAGGCCTTCGGCCTTCACAGGATTTGATCACGTGACCGACCCACTTCAATTCCCATTGAAGTTTATAAACTTGTTATTTATTTTTTAATTAACGCCTATTGATAATTCCATTAATTCAAAATGGTTCTCATTGAATATATCGCTACAAAATTAAAGGATCAAAATCTTTAATAAAAAATCCAAAATGCCTCAAGAATAATTATAAAACAAAGCAGTAAATAAAATGAAAATGAACATTTAAAGTCTTAAGTTGTAACTTTTCATCACTACACTACCAAGAAACTAAAACTTGACCAATGAAGTCCTTGCTAACGAAATAAACAATCATCAGCTACAATACCAATGAAAAATTATTGAATACAAATAAGAAATTTTACAATACAATTTACAAAGTATACAATACAAATAAAAAAATTATACTATACAGAAGGAGAATTTTACAATACAAATGGAAAATTCTACAATACAAGCGGAAAATTATATACTGTAATACAAATAGAGAAGATCGAATGTTACAACGTTTGACATGCCATATCATTCGATTTCATAATTATTTGTAGAAAGACACCTTTCAAGGTGGAATAGAGGAGGTAATATCTACACTACAAGAAGCCTTGTTGTCTGTCCTCGTTAAAGGAGAGGGTGGGATATCATTAGACATAGGACAAACTACAATGAAAGTCAACCGAACACAGCTTGAAGAAGTAAGTTATGGAGTAGAGGATGATATTCCAGTTGAAGAAATGGAGGAAGAAATTGTTTGTGAAGTAAGTTTTTTTCTCGTTTCCATGAAAGACTTGCTTGGGTTGTGATGAGATAAAAAAATATTATAAAAATGGTATGACTGTATATCTGTTTGTTTTCTTTCTGTTTATTTATTCAACCCTGTTTATAAAAATGAAACGGTTAAAAGCAAATAAACTGAATTCTCGTATCGAAAAAGGAATTGGTAAGACATGGAACCCTCAGTGTTGAGTGATTCTGGAGGTCAAGTTGTGGTTTAATTTGAATTCTTTGACCGGAATATAGTGAAATTATTTTAATAGTAAAGGTTCTTGAATGAGACGAAAACATTTAATAAATCTTATTTTAGGACAGAGCAAGTTAAGGATCTTCACAAATTATTGCACTAACAGATTTCTTTGATTTGATTGAAAAATATATATTGAGGGATATACATGTATTTATTTTGATAAACTATCTTTGTCGAAGAATGACGTTATTTTTTTCCTCAATAGGAAATGGAGTATGGCGGAGACAAAAACCCCTACAAGAGTTCAGATAATGGCCATGTTGTTGATACCCTGGTTAAACAATCACGATGTTATACTAATTACTCTTTACCAATTGTAATCAAATTAAAAGAATCAAAAAAATTTCAACGCATAAGCTCTGTTATTAACCCTGATGATCCTGAGCAAATGATTTATCTAAAACTCAATGCCTCGAAGAAAGCCGTTTTAATTTATTTTTATCCAGCGGATATTGACAAAAAAGTTTTGCAAAGTCGCAGAAATTCTCTCTACACTTTATATGTGCGACGAGACCAAAGACCCACATCTCGACAAAATCACTTTGATAAAAAAATAACTATGAATGATTGGTCAGAGGGACTTGGATTCAAAATATTTGTTCACAAAGGGATTTGTGGAGAAGGTTATTGCTTCTTAGGATTAAAACCACGAAACGGTGAGTACTCTTCTGACAAATCGCTCTAAAATCTCTTTATACATGATAATGTATTAGTTGAAGTTCATGCTGAGAGAAGTTTACTAACACATTAATGCAAATTTGATAACTACATTTTTTTTTACAGTTTTGATAAAAAAAGTCATTTTTCAAGAACAGACTACTGTCGCAGAGCAAAGTAATTCGACTGTGCAGAACGTTTCCGTTGCAGAGCAAAGTAATTCGACTGTGCAGAACGTTTCCGTTGCAGAGCAAAGTAATTCGACTGTGCAGAACGTTTCCGTTGCAGAGCAAAGTAATTCGACTGAGCAGAACGTTTCCGTTGCAGAGCAAAGTTATTCGACTCTACAGAACGTTTCCGTTACACTTCTACAGGTGGAATTAAATGCCATAATCACAACAATAGGATGCGCTGCTCAGATAAATAATTCATGGGAAGATGACGCATGCAAAGTAATAAAAATATATTGTTGGGTGTTGAAAAAAATAAAAGCAAATTTGAATTCTAAAATTTCTTTTTCAAACAATCAGTATCATATGTGACTTCTTTATCATAATTCTTGTCAATTGATGATGACTACGTGGCAAAGGTGGGTATTTAAATATTATTTAAATACAATTTCATTATTTGTCGATTGTTTTATACATTGCCTCTTAAGTATTCAATGATTTAAATTAAAAGTAACAATTCAAATTCGTATTGAAAGGAAATATTTAAAAACTTGTAAGAGATTCTTGCCTAAATACATCGCCACTTTAAAATTTCTTCCGTAAATAGCCTCTGCCAATGTCAAACATAGAGGAAGTGCGATGTAGATGTCCAGATATACCATCAAGCCAAAGAGATGTCGTCTACGGTTCGTCATTTCTGGCTGTCAACAGCATTGACTTCGATGCAGCATTCCTTAACTTTGACATAGGCAATGCAGCGGTATATGGGACAATCATAGCAATCCTTGTCCTTTACTGTCTTTTAGTTTTATTTCTGAGACGAAAAGACACCGAGGATAAGGAAAAGGTATCTTTGTTTACTTAAGTAGTTAATATTTTTAGATAGCTTATGCCTAGAATAACAAAAGCTGTGCAAGAACTGACTAGAAAGTTAAAACTGTATTCACTAGAGAAACAAAAACGGCACAATAAGTTTTGTTAACTTTTCTTAAAATAATGAGGTTAATTCTTACGAACAAATTAAATGAAGATTGTTGTCCATGAAATAAAAATGAAAAAAATCTAGTTTTTGTCTCTTGGATTAAAGAGCGATTTACCTTTTTAGTGGACGCTGGGCATCCTATGTGACAATAGCAAAGATGATGACTATTTCTACCTAGTTACTGTTGTCACCGGTTTGAGAGCAGGTGCGGGTACTCAGTCCATAGTTAACTTTATCCTGTACGGCGAGCTAGGAGAGAGCGGGGTCCGTATTCTGAGTGATGATCTGCAAAAGGTGAGTGTTTTTAAACGACAAAACATGTATCACCTGAATTATACCTGTGAATGAAATTGTCTTATATTTCTATCACAGTTTGGTTTATTCGTGATTTTAACATCCTTACATCCTAATTTTATTGGAAACATCGAAAAGGGTTGTTTTCAATTTATTTAAAATTGACATAAAATTATGATTATTTATTTAAGGCTGCAAATAACACATTTTGGCATAATTTATCACAGAAAAGATGTGTATTTTGTGAAATTAAATTGTTCTCATGGACTGGCATATAAAGAATACCTAGCAAACATTTTATCAAATAGGAAACATTTTTTCCTTTAAGGGCTTTGCAACAGGAAGTATCAATCGATTTATCATGTCGAGCCCGAAATATCTTGGAAGATTGTTAGACTTGTGGATTTGGCACGATTTCTCGGGGATTGGATGGGAACAAAGTTGGTACTTGACGAGTGTTACCTTTGATGATTTGAAGACTAAAGATAGGTGACAAACGGCTTTTTAACTTTCTTGATATCCAAAATTTGCATTTATTCATAATCGTTCACTTTCGTGATATTATTGTTTTTCATTTGATAGGTATGTTTTTCAGTGCGACACTTGGTTAGCACTAGACAAGGTAAACGGACTTACCGATTGCTTGGCAAGCTCTACTGATGTGCATGACTCTAAAGTTTTGTTTTCTAATCAACTTTTTTACAATATCACTGAAAATAACTTGTGGTTTTCCATAGTTTTTCGTCCTGAACAGAGTTCGTTCACTCGCGTACAACGTTTGTCATGTATACTAGCATTTCTCTTTTTGGCGATGCTTGCGAATGCCATGTTTTACGAGGCACCGGGTACAGAAAAAGAAGAGATTCTGAAAATTGGAATCATCTCATTTTCTTTAACTACACTATTTACATCACTAAAATCCGCTGCCATCACAACTCCGCCAATCATCTTCGTGACACTGATTTTCCAACATACAAGAGAAAAAACAGCTGAAACAAAAAAAGAAAACTGCGTCGAACTTACACGAACAAGTAGAAAACGTCTACCACATTGGATGCGTTACCTTGCATGTGGGATAATAGCATCAGCAATTGCATCTTCATCTTTTCTGTTGCTTATGTACAGTATGCAGTGGGGAAGGTCAAAATCGCAAGAGTGGCTGTCATCGTTCATGTTCTCATTTCTTGCGTCCGCCACATGTTTTGATCCTTTAAAGGTACGAGTAACATTGTAAGGCCAAACAAAAAGGTGACGTTCCGGTTATACCCCCCCCCCAAAAAAAAAAAAATTAGGATAGGTAGGTAGGGATTTTTTTTTTTTTACAAAATGATATAACATATTACTGTTTTGCAAGTGGCATTTAGATATAGCATGATTATATACTGGTTAAAATTGGTGGGTGCCTAGTTATGAAAATCATCCCCCTCAGTCATTATTCTATAGGGGTCATTATTCGTCTTTACACCAGCTGAAACAAAAACTATTACCAGAAACCAATGATGAAAAGAGAGAAAGTTCTGGAAAAAAAATTGGAAATTGTCCAAAAAAAAGTTAAGGGTCAGGGGTGAAAAATGGGGAAGGTAGGGTAACCGGAATTACACATTCTTTTTTATTTGGCCTAAGTCTGTGGTTATCAAACTTGATCCAAGATGAATTGTTTCTGAAATAAAGAGGCAGATTATTCATTCGAATTTGAATAGAAATATTGTATATCTATCAAACTAATTTGATTTTTTAAAGGTGCTCCTTTTCGCTGCTGTATTTTCATTTGTTATGAAACACCCTGCAACTAATAGAGGTGTTGAATTTGATGAAAAACTTTTGAAGAAATATTGTACGTTCCATTCGAGCAAGAAATCCAAACAATATGCTGGTAAGATCTTCAATTTCAAAGTATGAGTCTCGTCCCAAGGGGTACGAACGTTATAAATGTATTTTTCTTGTAACAAAACAATTCTTTAAGTAATAATAACTAATATTTTTTAATCTACTTAAAGCTTAATTAAAATTGGTTTGAGCTTCAAAGCCATATAGGCATTTTGTTTTACAAACAAATTTATAATATGTTTTTTTTTAAAGAAGTTGCAATTATTATTGAAAATATAGTACATTGTATTTTTTCCGTACAGTTTTGTTTATAGGATTAAACGTTCTTTTTTCAGAATTTATCGATGTGTAAACTCTGCCTTTTTACTCACAAACTGAATAAAAGTGCGAAGCACTTTACACATCGATAAATTCTGAAAAAAGAACGTTTAATTCTTATAATTCCAATTACGAATTTTTTAAATTATTAAAATTATTTCCCTTTGAGGCCGCCATACAATCCGTTATTTTGTACGGCGTAGGAATACTAAGTTTATGCCGCAAAGAAACGTATACAAGATGAATTATGGAATATCGATAAAATCCAACCTAAATTGTCAAAACAATCAATAAATAAACTTATAAAAACTCAGTGATTGTTGTTTAAGTCAACAAATATCGTAAATACGCGTATTCTCCAGAATAATTCGTGTTTGACCATGGCCATGTTGACATAGACAACAACGTCATAACGAAAGTAGCAGACCGACGACGTCCTCGATTTGCTCTGGTTCGTTCAAAGATTTAGGGAGAATATGGGATCTGTAGGATGTAAACATATGAATTTGATGCTAAAAAGGCAAGAGTCTGAGGTACGTTTCTTTTCCCTATCACAACCATACCAACTGAGCTGATATGGAACGTCGAGAAAATGACAGCATGATCAGCGATTTTTTAAAATTCACACTCGTGATCCGACAGTGACATAAACATGAATGATGATATTACCGTCTGTCAGTCCTGTTTATCTCTTTTTCATTCATTCATTCTATCATTCATTCATTTTTTATTTCAAGTTTCTTGTAATCGTAATTTAACTATAAAACGGACTAGAAGTATCTGTTTTCATTGTTTTTACAACAGTCAAGAAAGTAGTTCTGATCGAAGAATTCATCGATGTGTAAACTTTTTCTTGAATTTGTTTTCGTCCAATCAAAACACAGGGAATCAATAAATAAAATCAAGATTGGAATTATTAACAAATAAACAAAACTGTACGGAAAAAATACAATGTACTATATAATAGACATATAATTTTAGAACTTGTTGGATCAGTGTTTCATAAAATGAAACCATTCAGCGATTCAAAATTTCTGGATATGCGTAAAAGACAACAAGAAGCAGCAGCAGCAAAAAACAGTTTCCGAGACCTCATGATTTCCCTTATATTAGCTGGAAGTGTCGTGGCTATAGGATTCACTGAGTTTGATGTCAATGCTTATTACCTTCAAAATAATATCAGAAACTACCTTGTAAGCGATGGATATGGCCAGTTTGGATTTTCAGCGGTTTGTATTATCTCTCAGTGATTGAAAAGAGAAAATAGGGGAAGTTACATATTGGTCTCGATAATTTTAGGGTGAACAATTATGTCATTTTGGCATTACATTCTTATGATGGGATTTTCTATCATACTTATGATTGCACCAATAAAGTCTGTTTCAAGTATTTCTTATTTAAAATTAACTTTGTTCTTTTTATTTAGGTAAATGACTCTGATGGTTTTTATAAATGGATGAACGATACGTTCATTCCTGCATGTTACCCTTTGCAGACATACAACGAAGTAAACCTGGATATTTTAGGAAAACAAATGTTTGGCGATTTGGCAAGCATAAGAGTTGGTCCTGCTCGCGTAAGGCAGGTTCGAATGCCGAAACGTATGTGTATTCCTAGTATTTTTATAATACTAGTACTATTATCTTAGTACAATTTGCAAACAAGGGAAGATTTAATATTGACTAGGTCTTTTTTTCCCGCAATTTCAAATTCTTTTAAATAACTTTTTATCCTCGATATTTCA
>NW_026940232.1:0-9723 GCF_032062105.1 Saccostrea cuccullata
TTGGCTTTCGTCATTGAATGTGACGTCACGTTTCTCGGTAGGCCTAAGTTGTGTTGTGGTTACGTCTCAATCTAACGACTTTAGTCGAAGAGTGCGTACGCTATTTTCTATCGAGAAATTTTTCTGCAATTTCTACTGCTTTATCCAAATAAATGGCACCGAAGATGTCGGAAAGAAAGACTAAGAGGGTAATGCCTCATTTTGTGTGTTTATGGCAAACAAATCGTTGATTTATTGTCGTTTTCACTTTTTCAAGAGGAAAATGGGGGGGGGGGTGTTAAGATTATAGACAAACGAAGTTTTGTTAGTATCCTCTTTCAGATTCTTCAACTTTTCGCTTTCTTGATAACCATGAAACAACACGCTTGAAATTTTACTACAAGTATATAAATGTGTGTATGTGTGTGTGTGTGTGGGGGGGGGGTGTTTGTTTGCTTAAAGTCGGAGAGGTGGGGGGGGGGGGGAGGTACACTTTTTCTTGAAATGTATTACAAAATAAAAAGTAAAGATATAAGAGCCATGATGTCAAGAATTCTAGTTCTTTATATTATTTATTTTTTGTCAAAATCAAACATAATAAATATTTTAATATTCGGTCATAGTTTTCTCGTGAAACTGTTTTGATGTATTGCTGCAAAGATATGGTCTCCAGCGTCAACATTGTAGAACTTTTTGTGTCTGTGTTTTATTTTTATAACAAATGTTTGGTGTTTAACATTTTATTATTTTTCTTCCTTTTTTCAGTATTCGAAAAAAAAAAATTTAATACAGAAAGAAACTAGAAATGTTTTCCTAGCTTTACATTCTGTACGTTTCTAGTGGTAACGTCACATTTTTCTAAGCTGCTGCATGCTTAATAATAAAACTTGCGGTTACACGTGTTGTTTTTAAATTTTGACAATTTGAACTTCCTACAAAGGGACTAAGAGATTAATATCCACATATATTTTTAACACATTTATTTTTTTTTTAATTATACATTACTTCAGCGAGGTCAGACCTTACAATAATTAGATATCCAGCTTTTTTCCCAAGCAAGAGCATTGTATTAGCCTGAAGTTCAATCTACAATTCGGTTTATATCAAATAGGTTAACGCCCTGGATAAGGCTTTATTAATGGGTTGGTAGGGTAGATACGTATAAGAACATGCTCTTCGTACGAACAATTTTTAAAACGAGGCAAACTATTGACAAACAAGTCGATGAAACAAAGATATCTACAGTATCGTTTACAGATTTAAATTTCTATGGTCAATATAATGTTTTTAAAGCAATAATATTACAATATTTTAGGTCTGGGAATCGACTAGGATTTTTTTATTGCGATATATTGCGATATTTTTTTTTTAAACTGTATTGCGATATTTATTGGCATATTTTCTATAACAGTTAAGATATTTTTTTTTCTTTTTTTCATCACCGGTTTTCAAGCAAGGTGTATGTAAAAATTATAAATAAATTGTAACAAAAAAGTTCTTGCAATTTAATTTTCGATCCACATTTTTGCAACGGAATGAAACCATACAACAAACTTTCTGTTTTGCATAATTGATCCAAAAAAAAAAGTTTGGACATTTTCATATTTGATTTAGAAATCGATAGCTCAATCTTTTATGCTGTTTATCTGTACAGAACAGACGTGTTGAAATACTTTAAAATATTTGCAAATGTTTATTAATTTTAATTGCTGAGGTTAATCTTGCCATTTTAAAACATAACACCACACTTTTAGTCACACACAAAAAAAATTGAATCATTATTTTTTGTTTTCCTTTTTTTATTTTAAAGGTGAAAATGTTGCTTTATTGAAGCGAATTCATATGATGCTTGAGATAACGGTGTTACTTTATTATCAGGTTGAAGTCACCTCCTCTCTAACCGCTGAGACTGGTCTCAATCCCTCTCCTAATGAACACCAAAGGGTCAATACGGAATCCTCCCGAACATCCAAGACTCCCCCGAACCCTCCCTCCCACGAACAGAAAGACGTCGGTGATAGGGTAAGTGGTATTAACAAAATACTGCAACAATTCTGAATGTTTACCATAGACATTTCTTGTTTGTTTGGTTTTTTTTTTTTACAAGAAACAAAATTAAGTTTGAGGATACATTTTTATTCAGATCACGGCCAGAGAGGTTGAGGAGTTGGCGGGGCTCTTGTCAGTTTTGATGACCCTCGGGGATGCCAGATACCCTGTACAAATTAAGAACCTCAGCTCTGAGGTTCTCCAGAAAGAGACAGGGGTTAAGGTATAGAATTTTAAGTCATTTGTTAAATAAGAAAGTAAAATATGATTTCATGGGTCAAAGCCTTGGTTTTTCTTTACTCCTATCACCCCCTTTATTGCATAAATTTTAATTGCAAGAGAAGGGAGTGGAATTGATGATTTTAAAAAATCCTATTTGTAATATTTTATCAACAATTACTAGTAACCCATAATTAAAAAAAAAAACTTTTTAACCCCATATTACTTAATATACTAGTAAATCTTTCACATAAATACCACAGATTTTTTTTAACTACATGCGTTTCTAAGTTGCCATTCCATCTTTTCACATTAGTAAGAGTTTGTCATATTTTTCCTCTTTTCTGATCATAGTCCACACCAGTGCAAGATACAAATGCTGAGGGAGATGTAAGTATTTCTTTTAATCATGTAAGAATTAAAAAAAAAAATTATGGCCGTAAAGAAAACGTGATTTTTTTTAAGCAGACTTGTTCACAAAGTGTCGCTTGTTTATTAGGTGGGTGATGTATCCTCTCCAACTGTAAGACATGGAGAGGTCGAGGAGTTGGCGAAGCTATTGTCAGTTGTGTTGGCTCTCGGGGATGCCAGCAACCCAGTTCAAATTAAGAACCTCAGCTCTGCAGTTCTCCAGAAAGAGACAGGGGTTAAGGTATAGAACTTTCTAGAGCATTGGCTTAATAAGTATTAAACAAGCTAAATATGATTTATTGGATCGAAGCCCGCCTGAGACTTCCTTTATACTTTTAACATCATCTTTTAATGCCATCAATTTCAATTGCAATGGAGAGAAATGAGTAAAAACCATGCTAAACAACAATTTTTAATATCATGTCAAATCAAAAATCCAACATTATGAAAGTTTAAATTAATTTAAAATTGATCTCTTGAAAAATTACTACAAATTGAAACTATATGTTTCTATTTGCCATTCCTTCTTTACACGTTAGTAAAAATGTATCATATTTCCCCTTTTCTTTGATCCTAGTCCACTCCAAAGCTAGACACAAAGACTGCTTGTGATGTAAGTACTAGTAATTACTAAACCAGATCTGAATAGAGATCATCTTTTCCTAAAATCAGAACATATATGAAATTATTGTCATAAAGAGAAGACATATTCACAAGGTGTTACTTGTTTATTAGGTTAGAGTAACATGCTCACCGACTGTTGAACATGAAGTTGACAATTTGGCGGACCTACTGGCAACTGTGTTTGCTTTTGGGGATTCTAAAAAAGCTCAACAAATTAAAATCCTGCGCTCTGCAACTCCCTTTAGAGAGACAGGGGTTGAGGTATAAAACGTTTTCAAAACTTTCCTTGTCCGAACAGAATTCTCCATTAACATTTCCACAAAACCAAATGCTTTTTTTTTTAAATCACTATATCCAATCTTTACAACACAGAGACTCTGACAAAATGTCTGCCTTTTTCTTTTATTTTAGTCCACACCGATGCCAGAAGCACAAGTGGCTACTAATGTAAGTCAATCTATTTAATAAATAATTACTCCAACAAGTAATAAATCATCTTTTACTAAATATAGAAATTATTTATTTGTATTGGCATAAAAAAATAGCAAAATGAAGTAAAATTAGACATGCTTATACGGTGTAACTGTCTTATCAGGTTAAAGTTGCATCCTTTGTGACCGGCAAGATTTATCCCTCTGAGGGACATTTTACTGCCACAACTGCACCAGCCTCCACAACCACCAAGTCTCCTCCCAAACCTTGTCCCAAACAGACATCTGTCACTGACGCGGTAAGAATCATCTTAAAGAATATCATTACTCTTATAAATAATATCAAAATAAATGCAACACATCCTTGCACATACGATGCATTAAAAAAAATTATTATAAAAAATTTGTTTAGTTCTATTGTACATGACATGTATGTCTATTCAGATCACTGACGGCCAACGTGGAGAGGTGGAGAGGCTGGCAGACCTGATGGCAGATATGTTAACGCTAGGGGAGGCTAGGGTAAGTAGGACAGGCTTCTCTACCATCAACAATTTTATGCCATGAATCTTAATTGTAAGAAATAAAATAAAAATTTTCTTTCAAGAACTTTAGCTTTCTTATATAGCAAATTCAATCTATAATTTAAAAAAAGAATATGATGATGTCCTGAACTAATGTTACGGAGATTACTTGGAATAGCAACACAAAATAAAACTGTTTCTTAAATGCCATTCTACCTTTTCAAACCCATAATTTCTCCTTTTTTTCCTTAACTAGGCCACACCAATTCAAGAGAAGGATGCAACAGTTACTGCTAATGTAAGCTATTCTTTATAGATACATGTACTTAACTAGATTTGTGATCTTTATTTATCAAGCTTAAGTGAAAGAAAAATTATCAAGATTTTAAACCACTTTGTATTCAAAAATCGTCTTTTCAGGTTAAAGTAGCATCCTCTTGGAGGAATGAAACTCGCACCAGCCCTCCCGCCTCTGATGGACAACAATCTGTCATAACTAAACCCTCCCCAACTGCCAAAACTCCTCCACACCCTTCTTGCAAAGAACAGAATCTGGTCACTGATAAGGTAATGGCAAGTTTTTGGTCATCATTGCTAAACAAAAAAAGCTAAGATTGCAACACTGTCTTGCATTTCATTTGACAATTTCTTTCATTGATCTTTATTATGAGAAAAATTTAGTTACCTTGTACATGTTAATTCAGATAATTGGTGGTGAACAAAGAGAAGTGGAGAAGCTGACAGACTTAATGCCAGATATATTGACCCGTAGGGAGGCTCGTGTACATGTAAGTAAAGTAGGCAAATCTCATTTTAACATGTGCTTATCCCATCAATTCTAGTTTAAAGGGACGAAAGTGAAAATTTCAATTTATATTTTAAAAAAGAACTTTTTGATGATCCAGACCTTTTTTCCTCAGTTCCACAAATGAAATTATACATGGTGTTTCTGACTTTTCAGGTTGCATCCTCTGTGACAGCCAACACTGCTGCCTGATACACTTCTGCTGGACGGCATACTGTCACTACTGTTCCCTCTGTCACAGTCAAGGATCCTGCCAATTCCTCTTGTCAGACAGAGGATGTTGTCACTACTGGAACAGTCAAGGCTGTAAAAGTGAAAACTCTTGCCAATTCCTCTTGTCAAACAGAGAGTGTTGTCACTACTAGAACAGTCAAGATTTTGACAGTCAAGGATCCTGCTAATTCCCATTCTCTTATGGATAAAGCTGTCACTACCAGAACAGACAAGGATGTAAAAGTCAAGGATCCTGCTAATTCCCATTCTCATATGGAGAAAGCTGTCACTACCAGAACAGACAAGGATAAGAAAGTCAAGGATCCTGCTAATTCCCATTCTCATATGGAGAAAGCTGCCACTACCAGAACAGACAAGGATAAGAAAGTCAAGGATCCTGCTAACTCCCATTCTCGTACAGAGAGAGCTGCCACTACCAGAACAGACAAGGATGTAAAAGTCAAGAATCCTGTTACTAGTAATTCCTCTTCTCATACAGAGAGAGCTGTTACTATTGTTCCTTCTAAGACAATCAAGCCTCCTGCCATGTCCTCCTGTGATGAACAGAGAGCTGTCAGTGAAAGGGTAGGTATAATCATCATGGTCATCATTGCTTAATTAAATGAACCCAACCTTTGATACTACTTTGCATTTATTACATCCATCTTTATAATGAGAGCAAAATCCATTTTTAGTGTATGTTTATTCAGTCTTCATATTTTTTTTTATTTTAGGGCCAGTCTGGGAAACGGAAGAGGCGACGCCGCCGTTTCATTCCTTCAAAAAGGCTGAAGTCTGATTCGGTATGCATTCATACATTGAGCATATCCTGTACAACAACGCCTTTAATTACAGTTGACATATACATGTATATAAAATATTCTTGTATATCATGAAGTACCTTGTGTGTTTTGTAGCTGACTCCAATGGAGATCGATTGAAATTCAGACTCTGACCAGGAGGTTTTGCGCCCTGAGTGTGTAAGCCTCAGTGTGTTGGAAGTTTTACTTATGCAAGAATTTGTCTTCTGTTTGACTTCTGACTTGTCTAATTTTGGTGGGTGGGGTTGTTAATTTGTTTGCAACATATTATTAGACATATTCTTGCATAGGTAATTGTTTCAGTATTTTGTTGAATATATATAATTATGTGTACATACTAGTAGTTGACCCTGAATCAGTGTAAATATTTTTGATTATAAATTATGAATTGAATTGCATGTCATCAAATATTTAGATCTAATTTTTATTATGAATTTTAGATCTTTTTTCTACCTTTACTGTCACTCTTTCCTTGCTTTTTTTTATATGCATTTCTATTTTCTAATAACATTTATTTATATTTATGGCATTTTCTTGATTACTTCATTTTTTTTTAAATTTTCATTTAAAGATTATCTTTTTATTTTTATTCTTTTAATCTGCACATTTACTTTTTTAAAGAATTACCACATATTGAAAATATGTGTACTTGAACAATTTTTTGAAATAAAATTAAATAAAAATTTATACGTATAGTTCTCGTTATATATTATTTTTATTTTGGGATGAAAAGAAATAGTACTATCAGACGGTATTGCCTCATTAGGAATTGTTTATATCAATTAGGTGTCGAATTTTGGAATAATGCAGACAGTTTTAGGCATAGGATGAGTCTTGTGTGTTGATCAACATTGTAAGATTATAAATAGTTCCCTTTCTAAAGAGGGCGCCACCACTTGCCGATGGAGAGCCGCAATTTTTGTCTTATACTCGGCATGCTTTTAGAGCCATTGAGCAGTGAGGGAACTTTTTTGCCAGAATCTACTGCGACACAGGAGCTCGATTTATACGATCTCCAAGTCCCAAAGTAGGATTCGAACCCGCACGGATCAAATCCTTACTTTGCGACTCTAGAGCAGACACTTTAACCACTGCGAAATGCGGGCGACTCGATCGACAACGTATGTTCAAATAACAATAGGGGTTATGTTTTGAACAAACTTGAATCTACATCACATGACGATGATTCCATACCAATATCATCAATTTATATATATATATATATATATATATATATGTATGTATGTATGTTTTTATATATATATATATATATATATATATGGCTTTGCTGATCTTGAGAAGATTTTTAAAAGATTTTGCCTACGTATTCTTATGCAAATTAAGCTTTGATCAGCCATTGTGGTCCCGCCCTACCCCCAAAGGGGGCATGATTTGAATAAACTTGAATCTAATTTACCTGAGGATGCTTCCCCATGAGTTTCATCTTACCTGGTCCAAAGGTTTTGGAGAAGTCTTTTTAAAGATTTTTCCTATGCATTCCTAGGTAAAACTTTTATTAGCCATTGTGGCCCCACAAACTTGAATCTACATGTACACTACCTGAGGATGCTTCCACATGAGTTGCATCTTTCCTGGCCCAATGGTTCTGGAGAAGAGGATTTTTAAAAGATAACATTAATTTTTCATTAATTCATAATTATCTCCCCTTGGAAGAGGGCTTGGCCCTTCATTTGAAAATTTGAATCCCCATCACCCAAGAACACTTTGTGGCATTAGTTTGGTTGGAATTGGCCCAGTGGTTCTTAAGAATTTAAGATGATTAAAAGTTAACAATGCCACTAACAACGACAGGCAACAGACAAATTCTGATCAGAAAAGCTCACTTGAACCTTCAGCTCAAATGAGCTAAAAAATGCATTTCCACTATATAACCAGTTACTATAAAGTGCTCCACCCCACAGGATTACACACAATTCACCAATTTTGAAAATTAAGGCAACCTTGCTGATTTGCTCATTATCAATGTTTTATTAATACCAAGGAGCAAATTTTAAAACATTAATTTATTTTCAGTATGTAATCTACCCCGGCCATCCCATCCCCTGACACAAGGGCCTTGAAATTCAAAAACCCAAAAAAGCAAAATTGCTATCATAACTATATACTTAAATTCATCAGAAAAATACCCCAAAAGCAGAGAAGATTTTTTTTTTTTAAAAAATAAAATATGATCAAAATAACCTCATACTAGCAATGGAACCCCTGACCTTGGGGCCATAAAATTCACAATTTTGAAAGAGACACTATTCCTTACACTAACTTTGTACACAGTTCACTGGTTTTTAACCCAGATGCAAGGAAGATTTTCAGAAAAATGCACTTTCACTATAAATGTTTAATCTATAAAACCTCATCTTAATTAACACCAGAGCCCCTGACCCAGTGACCATACAATTCATAATTTTGAAAATTTTCCTCATCATAACAATATAAACACCAAGTAGTTCACTGGCTTAATACCCAGAAGCTGGGGGGAAAATGCATTTTCACTATTAAAATTTTTATAGCCCCCACAGGTACACCAGATCCCCTTACCCTGGCACCATAAAATTTACTGTTTTGGAAGGGCCCCATTCCCCAATTATAACTACTGTATACAGGGGTTATTTTCGCTCTGTTTTATTTTCGCCCTTTCACACTTGCAACCAATTTTGCCCCGTTTAAAATTCGCCCAGTCACTGTTTTGTTTAAGAAAATATATTGTATATTTTTAATTCGCCCCTTTTTAAATTTGCCCAAATGATGTAAGGGCGAAAGGGGCAAAAATAAAACGGGGGCGAATATTTCCCTGTATACAGTATGTGTGTAGTAAGTTTAATACCCAGGAGTAGAGAAGAAGAGTTTCAGAGAATTAGTGCATTTTCACAATAATCAAGAGCCCAAACCTAACACCAGAACCTCTGACCCAAGGGTCATATGCATGAAATTCAAAATTTTGGGGAAAAGAAACAATTCCTCTTCATTTGTTTAATACCCAGGAGTAAAAAGAAGGTTTCAATAATGAACTTTCCCCTTTTAATCTACATGTACTAGTATATAGCCCAACCCTAAAACTAAAAAACCCCGACCCAGGGGGCCCGGAATTTTATTGGTTTGGTAGAGGACGCACTGCTAATTACAATCATGCCAATTAAAAGTTTGACTGCTTGATGTCCAGGAGTAAAGAAGATTTACAAAGAATGCATTAATATTGGTGGTTTTAGCCTCATCCCATAGGCTCCAGGGGGAAGGGGTCATGAGTTTCACAATTTTTGTTCCCCTTTACCCATAGATGCCATATACAAAAATTGGTTGAAATAAACACACTAACAGATGCCTTGTATGTGACTGCATGAATCATGCATAGCACGGATTCAACTTGTTCACCCATAAACAAAATGGACAATCAATCCATCTCCTTTACCGAGAGACTTGTACTGCATACATAACAAACATGTGTGTTTTCCCATTAACATTTACAAAACTATGTCACCTAAGTAACTCAAGTGACCTAAAAAGTATGTTTCCTTGCTTGCTCTATAATTTCTTCATTTCAGAATGGTCACAAATAACAAATATTGCATGTATTTTATAGTTTATTTTACTCCTGGCAACCAAGATAAAACAAAAGAAGCAAATATCACAGC
>NW_026940233.1:0-2500 GCF_032062105.1 Saccostrea cuccullata
CACAACTTTTTAACAGTAGATACTAGGACTTTTATATCTCACATATGTATTTCTTGTGGCAAGACATTTAATTGGATACCAACAACCTTAACCTTTTGACCTTGACCTTGGAGATTTACGTACTTATGATAAAACTTTAACCTTGACCATATCTTTTGAACGGTGAGGGCTAGGGCTTTCGTACTTCACATATGTAATCCTTTTGAGAAGACCTTTTATTGGATACCAACAATTTTTACCCTTTGATCTTGACATTGGAGTTTTAACTACTTTTAAGAAAAACTTTAACTTTGGTCACAACTTTTAAACGGTAGATACTAGGACTTTTATATTTCATATATGTATTCTTTGTGGCAAGTCCTTTCATTGGATATCAACAACTTTGACCTTTTGACCTTGACCTTAAAGATTTACGTACTTATGAAAAAACTTTATCCTTGACCATAACTTTTGAACAGTAAGGGCTAGGGCTTTCATACTTCACATATGTAATCCTTGTGAGTAAACTTTCATTGAATAAAAATAAATTTGACCTTTTGATCTTGACCTTGGAGTTGACCTACTTTTAAAAAACTTTTTTACTTTGGCCATAACTTTTTAATGGTCAGGATTAGGGTTTTCATCCTTCAAAAAAAAAATCAGCTTCAATGATAATTTCTAAATAAATGACATATGATAGGATGTTTATATTAGACACAATATGTCATAAAAAATAACATCTCATCCACAAAGAAACTGAAAGCGGGGGACCGCAATTCTTTGAATTTGCTTGTTAAAGTTAAAGTTAAACATATGCACCAAAAACCTTAACCTGTTCACTCATGCAGATAATGTTGGTCAGATCCAGCATCTGAAGCAATCTTGTTAATATGAATCCTTAGATGTATCATCCCTGCAAGTTTGGTCTACATAGGACTTGTTATTTGAAAATGGGACCTGCACCAAAAACTCATCCAGAAAATGTAGGTCAGATCCAGCAACTGAAGCAAGTTCATTAGTGTGCATACTTAGATGTATAATGCATGCTAGTTTAGTCAAAATAAGACATTGTTACTTAAATGGAAATGGGACCTGCAGACTTGACAAAGGAGAGCTGCAAAGTTTGACCTATACTCGACACTTGGGGCCATTAAATGATCAGTGAGATCTTTTTCGTGCCAGCGTCCACTGCCACATGGGACCTCCGTTTATTTGGCCTCATGCAAAGGATTGGTCTCCACGTCCCACAGTGGGATTTGAACCCCTCATCCAAAGGTCTGGTCTCCATGTCCCACAGTGGGATTTGAACCCCTCATCCAAAGGGTCAGTCTCCATGTCCCCCAGTGGGATTTGAACCCTACTCCTCGACTCTATAAAGCAGATGCTCTCCCACTGCGCCATGTGGGTGTCCTTGTAAGTCTGAACCACCATAATAATATAGAACACTGAATATGTACTGAATGTTTTAATATCAATAAAATTAAAACATACAAATTTGAAAGTTGAGTGTTAAAAAACTCTATAAATGCATGTATAAATATTCATCAGTTGATTTAATCTGATTATTTGAACAGAAACCAATGAAGATTTCTTGATTTTTATCAACTGAAAAAGTTTTTTGCACCATAATTCATGAATCCATGCATTTCCAAAATCAAATTTACAGGGGCAATGTCTGAACAAATAATATCTACCAGTAAAAACACTACATTAAAATATAATTTATTAAATACCAACATTCTTCTAAATTCACATGACTTGATGAAAGTTATATAAAACTGACATGTATATAAAAAATGTATAGTCTAATTATGAATTAATGAAGATAATAATCAATAAAAAATTATTAATTCTCCAGATTAGTACCATGCATCTTAACAGTGAGCAATTAAAAATTTCCACAGTTAAAAGGCAATAACTCTCTTGAACACTGATTAATAAAAAAACATAAGGACATACATGTAAGATACAAACTTTTTTCAATAAAAAAAAACAGCATAAATTTGTACTTTTTTCATTTAAAAGTTTCATAATAATGTCATAATAGTGATAAAAGTAGATATTTATAAGGATGATGGCAAAAAAGGTAACATTTTAAATAAATCATAGAAAGTTAATAATTTTAAAAACATCTTGGTTATCATTTTAGAAATTCAATATTTTACATCATTCACAACCAAATTACAATGTTAAATAAATATCAGCTAGTCCATACATCCATTTGTTTGTGTCAACTGTCCTTAAATTTGAAAAATATATAATGCAAATTAACCCATTACATACTACCAGTTCAACAAAGTAAGAACAAATTGAGAAATTTTTCATGGTCTAAGGGCAATAACTCTTTTGAATAACTGGTCAATAGTCACCATACCTAATATACAAGTTTACTTCCTAGGGAGAGATACTACATACATGTACAATGTAGTACAATTGTATCTCAATGATAAATGTTCATGTAATCTATATACAGTTAGACTAGACCCAACTTGCAGTAATTTGAAAAAGAGAATTAATTATC